>NC_090805.1:18973352-18980852 GCF_036512215.1 Solanum lycopersicum
CATCATCATCATCATCATCATCATCATCATCATCATCATCATCATCATCATCATCATCATCATCATCATCATCATCATCATCATCATCATCATCATCATCATCATCATCATCATCATCATCATCATCATCATCATCATCATCATCATCATCATCATCATCATCATCATCATCATCATCATCATCATCATCATCATCATCATCATCATCATCATCATCATCATCATCATCATCATCATCATCATCATCATCATCATCATCATCATCATCATCATCATCATCATCATCATCATCATCATCATCATCATCATCATCATCATCATCATCATCATCATCATCATCATCATCATCATCATCATCATCATCATCATCATCATCATCATCATCATCATCATCATCATCATCATCATCATCATCATCATCATCATCATCATCATCATCATCATCATCATCATCATCATCATCATCATCATCATCATCATCATCATCATCATCATCATCATCATCATCATCATCATCATCATCATCATCATCATCATCATCATCATCATCATCATCATCATCATCATCATCATCATCATCATCATCATCATCATCATCATCATCATCATCATCATCATCATCATCATCATTATTATTATTATTATCATCATCATCATCATTATTATTATTATTATTATTATTATTATTACTACATTTCAGAATCTAGAGACTGACGGTAGTCCGCACGGCCATCCAGATCTAGCTTTGTACACCAGGCTATAATATGCAACGTATTATACTTATTTTTAAAGTTTTATCCTAAGTTTCGGTTGTATGGTAACCTTTTACTCAAGCATGGGAGATCATCTTAAACATTAATTGATAGAAGTTTTAACAAGGGTTTTAGGCTGCCCCTAACTTCAAACGGGGACTTACAAATACCACATGTTCGCTATCATTAATATTCAAAATTTTCCACCACCTTGAAACCAAGTCAAAACTTGTGATAAAAGAATAAAAAACTATAATATGAATGCATTATAACTTAGTTAGATCCAGATAGTAAATAAGAACATCATACAGATCTTAAGAAGTTAGCATAGATATGAAAATAACTTTAGCCGGCCATGGAGGCGGCAAACAAGGAAAGATAATAATAAGAAATAAAATAGTACCTTGAACAGAGATCTTTAAACCAAAGCTTTTAATATATCACACTAGAATATTTTTACAATAGGGAGTGAAAGATGAAAACTAAACTTGGAAAGACTTAAAAACTTACAATTTGGAACCTGCCTCTTTACTTCTTAATGAGGCTTCTTATATAGACAATAAAAGTAAAGGGAGGGTCCTCATATGGGCCCTACATACTGTTTTAAACAGTTAAAAGATAAGATTTTCGATAAGATTTTAAATCTTATCTTTTCCTTTAAGGTTCTTCTTTATTGTGTATTCCTGTTCCTTCATAGATGATAGGAATTCTTCCACTTGTTGCAGCTGTCCTTCTGATAGCTCGCAATTTTGATCTACAGACTGTTCATCAGCTGTATCGCTTTGACCACTTCTCATAGAAGTGTCTGATTTATCAAATTCTGCAATGTCTGTTAGCAAATTTCTTTTAATCTCGTCCAAATATTTATTTATTAATTCTTCTTTATTTCCTTCTTGGATTGAAATCCTTCTAGCAATATGCTTTACTGAACCTCCTGCCGAAATATCCTTTTGAGGAATTTCTTGATAAATTTTTATAGTGTTGCTGATCTGGTCCAGAAGTTCTTGTCCATATAATTTTCCTGTAGCTGGATCCTTTCGATTTAATTTGTCCCAGAAGTTTGTAAAATATTTCCTGTATAAGCAAGGGATGTTTTCTCCTGGGGTATAGCCCATTTCTGGAGTCCATTTATGGATCCAAGGAATTGAGAACTCTATAAAGAAATACATCTGATCTATTTTATCAATACAAGAGACATGATCTTGTAAAAATAAGTTTGTAATAAATGGGGAAACTTTTGCCCATTCCTTATAAAGAATAAAAAAGTTATCTGGTAAAATCTTTACCGTTGGTCCATGGAAAGACCACCAATTTAAAAACCAATTTGGTAAATCTTTAGAAAAAACCTTAGCACATATTTTTATAAACCAAGTGTGCTTTTGCTTATAATTATTATAATAAAAAACTTTGTTAAAAGCTTGGATATAATTCCAGTAGGTAAAACTCATATTTACCCCATTAACCATAACTTGTTTTTCTTGAAGAGTAGAAATTCCCCAATCTTCAGCTGATATAATCTGCTTGAAGGTTATTTTGGAGAAATTATAAATAGTATTATCAAAGTCAGAAAAGTGCTGAAATTCTGCACTTTTAGTATTACTAAGAATAGATTCATAGTAAGTTCGAGACTTATATGTCTCGCCAGGAAAATATAATCCTTTCGTGAGATATCTCTGGAGTATATTCCAGGGCTCATTTTTTCTCTGAATATCAAAATTTTCCAAAAGAAATATAATTTCTTTTTTGTCCGTTTCTTCTGGATTACTGACTGGGTCAGTTTCTTTGGCTATAGAAGCAAAAGTATGACTTTGCTCTTTTGTTTGCAGATATGCTTGGATTTGTTCATATAATGAACTTTCTTTTGGAATATCTTTAAGATTTAATGTAGTTGAAGCTGACGAAGAAGCTTCTCCAACCTTTGATTTAACCAAGGTTTTGTGACCATGTTGTATAACTGGATAAGAAGAGTCGTATGACGACCTTGTAGATTGGTAAGAGGATGATCTTCCTCTACCCCTGCTGCTTCTTCCTCCTCGGCCACGGATATGTGACCATGGAGGTTCATTACCTCCTGCCATCCTGAAAAGAAGAACAAATTTTAATAATTATCAAAATGTCCTTCAATATCATATTCCCAATTATCATCTTTTAGGGAAATAGTCTCATAATCATGAATGAAGTCTTCCATAATAAGACTATAAAAGATTTTATCAATAATAATTTCCTTTAGATCAGAATTTAAAGGTTGAAGTATTTTGAAAATAGTAATGAGAGTCTTAGTTCCAATCTCATAACAATAGGGAGACATTTTTAAGAATTAAGAAATTCTCTTGATCAGAAATCAGGGAGAGAATTATCACATCCCTTTTTATAATGGATTTCAAAGTCAAAAGGAGCTAGTTGGGCTTGCCACCTAGCAAACATTAATTTTGAAATATCATGTTTGAAATCTTTATCAAACATATATTTAACTGATTGAGCATCAGTCCTTATAAATTTTTTTTTATTATATAAGTCATCTTGAAACTTTAAAACACATTTAACAATACAAAGCATTTCATGCGCAACAGTCGCATATTTGCGCTGAGAATCAGACCATTTGCCTGAATGAAATCTAATAAGATATTCAATTTTATCATGGGGATTTACTTGTTTAAGTATTCCTCCATAACCAATATTTGAGGCATCAGTTTCAATAATTTTAATCCAATTTGGATTAGCAAGAGAAAGGCAAGGCAAATATTGAACCCTCTTTTTAATAGATTTAACTAGATTAGTCAGATTATCATTCCAAGGAGACATCTTTCCTTTTTTTAACCTGTCAGTTAAAGGAGCAAGATCTTTAGAAATATTTTTATAAAAAGGAGAAATATAATTTAGACTGCCCAAAAATCTTTGAAGCATTGTTTTATCAGTAATTTCATCCGGAAATTTTGATGCAAAATCTATGGATCTTTGAATTGGAGTAATTCTCCCTTGGCAAATCTGATGACCCAAAAATCTTACATCTGTTTGGAAAAGACTCATCTTAGTTTTGGATATAACTAAACCATTTTGTATAACAATATTTTTAAAAATATCAAGATGCTTTATATGAGATTCTAATGTTTTAGAATAAACAAGAATATCATCAATATAAACAATAATAAAATCCATATAAGGATTAAAAATATCGTTCATAATTTTTTGAAATTCAGATGGTGCATTCTTTAATCCAAAAGGCATAACATTCCATTCGTATTGACCAAAAGGAACATTAAAAGCAGTTTTATAAGTATGTTCTTTAAAAATTTGTATCTGCCAATATCCTGATTTTAAATCAAATTTTGAAAATATATTGGCATCATATAATCTAGAAAGAAGATCCTTTTTATTGGGAATAGGATACCTAATCCATTTTAAGACTTTGTTTAAAGGTTTGTAATTTATTACCAACCTGGGAACACCTCTTTCTTGTTCTGCAGCTTTATTAACATAAAATGCAGTACAAGACCATGGTGATTTAGAGGGTTTTATAAGTCCCTTTGATAATAAATTATCAATTTCTTTTTTTGCAGAAATCGACAAGTTCAGAATTCATTTGACAGGGACGAGATTTTGTAGGAATATCTGCTTCATTGAAAGAATCTTCGTAAGGCAGAGTTACAATATGTTTTTTCCTGTCCCAAAAGGCATTTGGATGTTCTGCACAAATATTAGAAGCCATTTTGCCAGAAATTAATTTAATTTTTTCCTGGACTTTAGGAGATTCTAAAGACTCTGAAATATTCAAACTGTAAATCTCCATTTGTAAAGATTCAATATGTTTTTGCTTTAAATGAATCAAAGAGTTAATATCTCTAGTAACTGGTTCAGTTATGAAATCAAAATTAATGGTATTACCATTATAATTTGCTGTAAAACCCTTTGCATTTAATTTTGAAAAGGGATAAATGGCATTTATAAAAGGAGTGCCAAGTATAATTGGCGGATTTAACTGATTTTTAACCAAAAAGAAGAAGTGAGGAATACAAACTTTACTTTGACAAATACAAGTATTAGATAATTTATACTTGATATCTAAAGCATGATTAGATGCAGATTTAACAATATGCGTAGTTTTTTTAAAATATCTTGAAGGAATTAATCCTTCTTGAATGCAACTAACATCAGCACCACTATCAATCATAGCAATACTGGAAATTTTAAAATCATTATCAATAAGAATGGTACAATTTATATACCAACGATGAGCGGTAACAATTTGAAGCATTCCAAGAAATTTAACACTTGGCTCAGAAATATCATCATCCTCTTTTTCAGAAGTAGTATCATTTTTATTTTCATCAGAAATATTATTTTCTATTTGAGAAATACGATGATCAGTAATCAATTGATTTTGTTTTAAAGATTTAATCTCCCTTTTAAGGTTTTCAACCTCATGTTTTAAATCATCCAAAGAAGTATCTCTTATAATACTTGGTCTTTTCTTTTCAAGTCTAGTAAAAACTTCTCAATCGAAGGTACTTGGGTAGTGTCATCCTTGAGATGTGCCAAGAAAGCTAAACACCCTTTACTAATCATTTTCTTAGCACGAAGAAAGGAGACGATGCGGACCGTATTGGAAGTGTAGTCACCCTCCCACACTAACGGGTCTGTCCCAGGCTTGGCTAACGTCACCGTTTTAGCATTACAATCCAAGATTGCAAATTGCGGAGAAAGCCAAGTCATACCTAGAATCACATCAAAATCATCCATTTCTAAGATAACCAAATCTACATAAGTGTTGCTCCCCACAAAGTTTACCAAACAAGACCTATATACCTTTTCAACTACCACAGACTCATCCACCGGAGTAGAGACACGAATAGGCATATCAAGTAATTCGCAATGTAAATTTAGACCATTAGCAAATGAGGAAGATACATAAGAAAATGTGGATCCAGGATCAAACAATACAGAAGCCATGCAATCACAAACCAAAAGATTACCTGTGATGACAGCATCATATGCCTCCGCTTCAGACCGCCCAGGGAAAGCGTAACAATGGGCCCTATCGTTCGTCTGTCCGTTGCCCCTACCATGTTGTGATGTAGTGGCTCCAGGTTGCCCATCACCTCGGCCGTTTTGGTGACCACCATTACCTCGACCACCACGTCCTCCAGAATAACGGCCTCTGCCATGACCACCTCTACCTCTAACATTTGGAGGTCTATAACTCTGTTTTGGACAATACCTCTTAATATGTCCAATCTCCCCACATCCATAGCACTCTCTGGGTTCATGCATAGGTCTCTCAGAGAAGTGTTGACCGGTCAGAGGTGGACCCACAACTACAGTCTGTAGTGAAGACTGAATGGGTCGAACTGAGTAACCTCCGAAACTCTGTCCTCTAGAGTGGGAACCATTAAACTCACCCCCCTTTCGAAACCTTTTTGATGTCGGTGTCGAGGTGAAGTCATCGGTCTTCACTCCTTCTACCTCTATCACGAAGTCTACCACTTCTTGGAAGGATTTTGCTGTAGCCGCTACCTATAAGGCCGAAATCCGCAACTCTGATCTCAACCCCTTCACAAACCGGCGAATCCTCTCTTGTGGACTGAAACAAAGTTGCATGGCATATCTGGATAGTGCGTGAAACCTAGCCTCGTAAGTATTAACCGACATCCTACCTTGCTCTAGGCTCAAGAACTCATCCCTCTTCCTATCCCTCAAAGTCCGAGGGATATACTTCTCCATAAACAAGCTAGAGAATGAGGCCCAAGTCATAGGTGGTGCCTCTGTCGGTTGACACTCAACATGTGATCGCCACCACATTTTGGCATTCCCTTGAAACTGATAACTCACGAACTCAACACCAAACCGATCTACTATACCCATCTTGTGTAGTAGCTCGTGACAGTCGACCAGAAAATCATAAGCATCCTCCGATTCAGCACCCTTGAAGACTGGAGGTTTCAATTTCAAGAACTTACTGAAAAGTTCATGCTGATCATTTGTCATTACAGGCCCTGTAGTCAGACGAGGAAATGTGCTTATTTCTAATGGAACATCCATGCGGGGAGCCATAGTAGCCGCATGTTGTACCTCCGGAGCCTGAGGTGCTGGTGCAGAAAACACTGGGGGTGTCTGGCCCTGATCAGATAACCCGCTAAGATAAGCCAGAACCTGATTGATCATCTCTGGGGTAGGTTGGGGTGGCATTTCCTTATTTTGCACTTGTTCATTCACCCCATCCTCCCCCTCTCTTATCACTTCCTCAGTCGGTGGGGGAGTCACTGCCCTAGTATCAGATGGGCTAGGTGCTCGTCCTCTTCCTCTAGAGGACGTCCTCCCACGACCTCTACCACGGCCTCTTGCCGCTGCTCTTCCTCGAGCTACAGCCCCAGTGGCTGACTCAGACGCACCCTTTCTCGCCGGTGCTGGTGTTGGTGTTGGCGTAGTCATTGCTCTAGTTCTAACCATCTGCGAAAGAGAGTGAAGATGGTCAGATACCAATTCGTATCGCCTAGATACCAATTGGACTCCAGTAGTAGCACGAAAGAAAGAATGAGAGAGTGAAATTTTCCTAAAGTCTTATAGCCTCTCAAGGAAAAGTAAAGGCGTCCCCCTACCGTTCCTTAAGACTCTACTAGACCTGTTCTTGTGTGATGAGACCAACGAACCTAATGCTCTGATACCAAGTTTGTCACGACCCAAATCCGGGCCGCGACTGGCACCCACACTTACCCTCCTATGTGAGCGAACCAACCAATCTAACCTTAACATT
>NC_090805.1:21000852-21008352 GCF_036512215.1 Solanum lycopersicum
AATAAAAATAGTTATAATTATAATAGTAATATTAATAATAACATCTAAAATATTAATAATAATAATAATTGGGATGATAAAAAATAATAATAATAAAAATAATAACCATAAAAACAATAATAATAATAATAATAATAATAATAATAATAATAAAAATAACAACAACAATAATAATAATATGAATAAAAATTACAATAATAATAATGATAGTAAAAACAATAATAATAGTATTATAAATATAGTAATAATAATAGTAATAATAATAAAAGAAATATTAATAATAATAACAACAACAACAACAACAATAATAATAATAATAACAATAATACTAATAATAATAATAATAATAATAATAATAATAATACAAATAATAATAATAATAAAACTAATAATAATAACAATAATAATAATAATAATAAGAATAATAAGAATAATGATAATAATAGTAATAATAGTAATAATAATAATAATAATAATAATACTAGTAATAATAATAATAATAACAATAATAATAATAACAATAATAATAATAATATTAACAATAAAAATAATAATAATAATAATAATAATAATTATAAGAAGAAGAAGACGAAGAATAATTAAAATAATAAAAATAATAATAATAAAAACAACAACAACAACAACAACAACAACAATAATAATAATAATAATTGTAATTTTAATAATAATAGTAATAATAATAAAGGTAATAATAATATTAATAACAATAATAATATTAATAATAACAATAATAACAATACAAAATCTTGATTTGTTAAACAAATGGACTATCCCTAAAGTAGATACAAGACTTATTTATGATTATGGCTGGTTTGATAAATTATCTACTAAGCAGGTGGTTAAAACCACAGAACAGTCTCTGGCGTTAAACTCTGATGAACAAACTATTCAATTATTAAATAAAAGGGATATTGACCTCTACAAATCCAGATATAACTGGATGCATATTGGTATGGTGCAAATTGCTTTTAAGCCTTTAACTCTTAAAGGGTTACCTGAAACGTTTTTAGCAGCGCTAAGAGATGCTAGAAACTTAGATTTCAGACAATCGCTTATGGGTTCTATTGAATCTACTGTTGCTTACGGGCCTGTATATTTCAATACCCAACCTAATTTGCAATTGTCTTTATCTGACAGGAATATTCTTCATGCTCTTACATTAAATGTTAAAACGCATGGATATAACTATGTGGTTGGATCTGAGCTTATATGCCTTTCTTATAGAATTTATTATAAGTTATTAATTACTATGAATCCTAGATGTAAGTTATACGATTCATCTAGTGAAACTATCCTTGTCGAAACTAATTTAGTTAAATCAAAAATTACGACAAGAAGGCCTATTAAATGGGATGAAATTAATTTTCCTGATAAATGAATTTTAAATAATGTTGTGTCTCAAAGACAGGTTGCTCAAGAAGTCACTAATAGTGACTATTCTCATATTTCTCAGAATCCTGATGGTAAGGTTTGTATTGAGTTTGCTGACAACTCTGTTTATAACTCTCCGATTTACAATAGGAGATCCTTTTCTGGTTACAGAAGGGTACCAGAAATTCAACATATTTCTCCAATAAGTCATGAAAGTCCTAGTTATGGAACAGCTAGACGAAAACCTCTATCTCTCCACACTTTGAGTGATACTGCAAGTGAAGGGTTGGTTGAAAGGGTAAGGATAGATCCTAGAACAAATATTGTTCAAGCAACTGATAAGTTGTCAGATATAGATCCAACTCAGTCAGAAATGGACTTCAGTGTTGATAAATCAACTGACCTTAATGATATTTGATTATGTCTAAACAACTTATTGATTTTAGTCCAGGGTCTCTGGCAAGAAAACATATTCAAAAAGAATTTTATAATAAAAAATGGAACCAATTTAGAATTTGGTTTTTTGAAACTTATGGTAAAAATGATTTAATAAATATTTCTGAAGATTTTTATGATATGTGTAGATTACATGACAAAATTATTTATTTTGTTCCTTGGTTTATAACCACTTATTTACCTTTATATATAAATGTTATTGAAAGGACTTATAAAGAGAGTGGTGGTGCTATTACTAAAGCCATTTACCCTCCTCAAGCTCCTTTTATTTTACCAAATAATACTGGGATAACTTTTTCAGCTTTCCAAAAATTTATTGAAACTGATGTTGCCCAGATTACTGTTCAAGAGGTTAATAACCTAATTTCTCAAAATAATTATTTGAGTCTTTATGTTAAAGTTCTTGGTGAGCATATTAGCTCTTTAGATAAAAAATTAGATGATTTGATTAAATTAGTCAAAGATTTACAAAAAACTCCTAAAGAAGATATAGCTTCTACTTCAAAACCTGTTTTAAATGTTCCTACTCATCTTCTACGACCTGTTGATACAACTGGTTTTAAAGTTAAATCTTTTTATAAAGAAGTTGAAGATCTTCTTGACAAAAAATTATCTGGTTTAGGTTCAAAAGCTATTTCTAATGAATTTTCTAAAAAGGATTATTTTGATCAACTCTCTGCTATCCAATATCTAGATCAAGATGTTTCGGCAGTACATTCTAGAAGATTTAAATCTGGTTATAACCAAAAACAAAAGGTTATAGGAAAAGGAGGTTATGCAACTCTCCCGTCAATGATGACTTATTATTATCCTCGACCTACTCCTCAAGATGTGCTAGTTGAAGAAAGGGATTGGAACCAAACTAACACATCATACAGTGGAAATGAGGTTTATGAATGGAATATTGATGCCCTAATTGAAAGACAGGTATCCATTATAGTACATCGTATGTTGATGTACTCATCAATTTGTCGTCATATGAATAACAATAATGATCATGCTATCTGTAAAATGATTATAGCAGGTTTTACAGGTCAGTTAAGAGGTTGGTGGGATAATTTCCTAACACCTGAAGAAAGCTATGCAATTATGAATGCATAATTTTTCCTAACAATTTTCTAAGTTGATTCATTAAAAGAATCTTCATAAGGCAAAGTCACAATATGCTTTTTTCTGTTCCAAAAAGCATTTGGATGGTCTGCACAAATATCTGACGCAATTTTTCCAGAAATCAATTTAATTTTTTCTTGGACTTTAAAAGATTGTAAAGACTCTGAAATATTCAGACTGTAAATCTCCATTTGTAAAGATTCAATATGTTTTTGCTTTAAATGAATCAAAGAGTTAATATCTCTAGAAACAGGTTCAGTTATGAAATCAAAATTAATGGTATTACCATTATAATTTGCTGTAAAACCTTTTGCATTTAATTTTGAAAAAGGATAAATGGCATTTATAAAAGGTGTGCCAAGTATAATTGGCGGATTTAACTGATTTTTAACCAAGAAGAAAAAGTGAGGAATACAAACCTTACTTTGACAAATACAAGTATTAGATAATTTATACTTGATATCTGAAGCATGACTGGGTCAGTTTCTTTGGCTATAGAAGCAAAAGTATGACTTTGCTATTTTTATTATTATTATTATTATTATTATTATTATTATTGTTATTATTATTATTCTTATTATTATTGTTATTATTATTATTCTTATTATTATTATTATTGTTATTATTATTATTATTCTTATTATTATTGTTGTTATTATTATTATTATTATTATTGTTATTATTATTATTATTATTATTTATAATTATTATTATTATTATTATTATTATTATTATTATTATTATTATTATTATTATTATTATTATTATTATTATTAGGTTTTTCAAAATTCGTTGAAGAAGATGGTTTTGAAGAAACCATATTTAAAATCTTGTTTCGAAGATTTTCATCTGAAACATCCTTTAAAAGCTCAATAATATTCTCTGAAGAAATCATTTTAAAATGTAAATCTTCAAAACTTTGATGAAATTTATCAATATAAGAATCTCCTATCTCAGATTGTAATCTATAAAATTCATCATGACCACAAGTGCAATTACCATCTGGACAATTGGCACAATTGTTAGTAATCTCAATATTATTATCTGAGATATAACCTGAAGAATTTTCTGATTTATCAGAAGAATTAGAATCTGAATCTGATTCATAAAGTAACTCATAGAGTTTGTCCTAAGTTGATTCATCCAACTCCAAAGCTTTAAACTTCTCAGCTTTGCAATTATTTGCAAGATGACCAAATCGTCCACATTTGTAACATTTAATGTTTTTTAAATCCCTTGTAGAAAAGTTTTTAGAAAACCTTGTTGCTTTTCTATGAGATTTCTTTTCTTCTTTTTTCTCTTTATATCGTTTTGAACGATGACGTCCTTTATGAGGTCTTTCTTCAGGTCTGTTTATTCTTTGTTTTGAACTGGATGGTCTTTCAATACCAAACTGAGTACAGAAATCTCCTAATTGAGATCTCTCAGACTTTTGGGTATTTTTTATCTGTTGAGCAAGTTTAAGCTCATTGCAAAGATTTAATCCTTCTTGGGTACAAGTCCCTATTAACTTTCCATAAGTTAATGTATCATAAGGGATTTCTAAATTATCCCCTCTTAAGACCTTTTTTACCCTTTCGACAAATAAAGGGGGAAGACCATCAATGAACTTATTCTTCCAATATTCATATTTACTTTCAGGTAGTTCCATTACTTTACTCATGAAAGTATCTTTATACCATCGAAAATGACCCAAATGTTTACACTTAAGTCCATTTAGAAGAGTTCTAATAGTTTCATTCTGGTTGGAAAATCTTCCATTAAAATGTTCCAAAATAATTAGAACCAGTGTATAAACAGCATCTTCAACTTTTTTAACTGAAGTCCTTTCCGCTGGTTGACCCTTCTCATCAGTACCAGATTCTCTTATAATTTCTTCTTTGTATGCATTCATAATTGCATAGCTTTCTTCAGGTGTTAGGAAATTATCCCACCAACCTCTTAACTGACCTGTAAAACCTGCTATAATCATTTTACAGATAGCATGATCATTATTGTTATTCATATGACGACAAATTGATGAGTACATCAACATACGATGTACTACAATGGATACCTGTCTTTCAGTTAGGGCATCAATATTCCATTCATAAACCTCATTTCCACTGTATGATGTGTTAGTTTGGTTCCAATCCCTTTCTTCAACTAGCACATCTTGAGGAGTAGGTCGAGGATAATAATAAGTCATCATTGACGGGAGAGTTGCATAACCTCCTTTTCCTATAACCTTTTGTTTTTGGTTATAACCAGATTTAAATCTTCTAGAATGTACTGCCGAAACATCTTGATCTGGATATTGGATAGCAGAGAGTTGATCAAAATAATCCTTTTTAGAAAATTCATTAGAAATAGGTTTTGAACCTAAACCAGACAATTTCTTGTCAAGAAGATCTTCAACTTCTTTATAAAAAGATTTAACTTTAAAACCAGTTGTATCAACAGGTCGTTGAAGATGAGTAGGAACATTTAAAACAGGTTTTGAAGTAGAAGCTATATCTTCTTTAGGAGTTTTTTGTAAATCTTTGACTAATTTAATCAAATCATCTAATTTTTTATCTAAAGAGCTAATATGCTCACCAAGAACTTTAACATAAAGACTCAAATAATTATTTTGAGAAATTAGGTTATTAACCTCTTGAACAGTAATCTGGGCAACATCAGTTTCAATAAATTTTTGGAAAGCTGAAAAAGTTTTCCCAGTATTATTTGGTAAAATAAAAGGAGCTTGAGGAAGGTAAATGGCTTTAGTAATAGCACCACCACTCTCTTTATAAGTCCTTTCAATAACATTTATATATAAAGGTAAATAAGTGGTTATAAACCAAGGAACAAAATAAATAATTTTGTCATGTAATCTACACATATCATAAAAATATTCAGAAATATTTATTAAATCATTTTTACCATAAGTTTCAAAAAACCAAATTCTAAATTGGTTCCATTTTTTATTATAAAATTCTTTTTGAATATGTTTTCTTGCCAGAGACCCTGGACTAAAATCAATAAGTTGTTTAGACATAATCAAATATCATTAAGGTCAGTTGATTTATCAACACTGAAGTCCATTTCTGACTGAGTTGGATCTATATCTGACAACTTATCAGTTGCTTGAACAATATTTGTTCTAGGGTCTATCCTTACCCTTTCAACCAACCCTTCACTTGCAGTATCACTCAAAGTGTGGAGAGATAGAGGTTTTCGTCTAGCTGTTCCATAACTAGGACTTTCATGACTTATTGGAGAAATATGTTGAATTTCTGGTACCCTTCTGTAACCAGAAAAGGATCTCCTATTGTAAATCGGAGAGTTATAAACAGAGTTGTCAGCAAACTCAATACAAACCTTACCATTTCTGAGAAATATGAGAATAGTCACTATTAGTGACTTCTTCAGCAACCTGTCTTTGAGACACAGCATTATTTAAAATCCATTTATCAGGAAAATTAATTTCATCCCATTTAATAGGCCTTCTTGTCGTAATTTTTGATTTAACAAAATTAGTTTCGACAAGGATAGTTTCACTAGATGAATCGTATAACTTACATCTAGGATTCAAAGTAGTTAATAACTTATAATAAATTCTATAAGAAAGGCATATAAGCTTAGATCCAACCACATAGTTATATCCATGCGTTTTAACATTTAATGTAAGAGCATCAAGAATATTCCTGTCAGATAAAGACAATTGCAAATTAGGTTGGGTATTGAAATATACGGGCCCGTAAGCAACAGTAGATTTAATAGAACCCATAAGCGATTGTTTGAAATCTAAGTTTCTAGCATCTCTTAGCTCTGCTAAAAACGTTTCAGGTAACCCTTTAAGAGTTAAAGGCTTAAAAGCAATTTGCACCATACCAATATGCATCCAGTTATATCTGGATTTGTAGAGGTCAATATCCCTTTTATTTAATAATTGAATAGTTTGTTCATCAGAGTTTAACGCCAGAGACTGTTCTGTGGTTATAACCACCTGCTTAGTAGATAATTTATCAAACAAGCCATAATCATAAATAAGTCTTGTATCTACTTTAGGGATAGTCCATTTGTTTAACAAATCAAGATTTTGAGGTATATCTACCTCTTCAAGTCTTGAACTTTTAATAATAGTGATAATAATAACAATAATAGTGATAATAATAACAATAGTAATAATAATAAAAGTAATAATAATAGTTATAATAATAATAATAATAATAATAATAATAATAATAACAATAACAATAAGAATAATAATAACAATAATTATAATAATAATAATAACAATAATAATCAGAATAATTATAACATATTAATAATAATAATAATAATAATAATAGTTATAATAATAGTAATAATAATAATAATTGTAATAATTATAGTAATAACAATAATAATAATAATAATGATAATAATAACACCAATAATAACGATAAATAAATAATAATAATTACAATAACAAATATAATAATAATAATAACATTAATAACAATAAAAAAATAACAACAACAACAACTACAATAATAATAATAATAATAATATTAATAATATTAATAGTAATAATAG
>NC_090805.1:21010852-21018352 GCF_036512215.1 Solanum lycopersicum
ATAATAACAATAAAATTAAAAATAATAATAATAATTTTAATAATAATAATAGTAGTAATAATAATTATAATTATTATTATTATATCTCAATAAATATATATTAATATTAATAATAACAATAATAATAACAATAATAATAATAGTAATGATAACAATAATAAAAACCAATTAAAAATAGTAATAATAGTAATAATAGTAATAATAATAATAATAATAATAATTATAGTAATAATAATGATGGTAATAATAATAATAACAATTACAATGAGAGGAAGAAGAAGATTAACTATAATAATAAGAATAATAACAATAACAATAACAATAACAATAATAAAAATAACATTAATAATAATAATAATAATTACTATAGTAATAATAATAATAACAATAGTAGTAATAACAACAACAACAACAACAATAATAATAATAATTATAACAATAATAATAACAATAATTATTATTATATTATTATAATAATAATAAATAATAATAATAACAATAATAATAATAATAATAGAGTTAACAATAATAATAATAATGATAATAATAATAACAAAAATAATAATAATAATAATAATAATAGTAATAACAATGGTAATAATAATAATAACAATAAAAAAATATTAACATTAACAATAAAAATTATAGTAATAATAAATAATAATAATAACAATAATAAAATTTATAATAACAATAAAAAAAGTAGTAATAATGATAATAATAATATTATTATTATAAATAACAACAACAACAACAACAACAACAATAATAATAATAATAATAACATTAATAATAATCATAATAATAATATTATTATTACTAATAATAATAATACCAATAATAACAATAATAATAGTAATAATAGTAATAATAAGAATAGTATAATAGTAATAATAATAACAATTATATTCATAATAGTAGTATTAATAATAACAACAACAACAACAACAACAACAACAACAATAATAATAGTAATAATAATAATAATAATAATAATAATAATAATAACAATAACAATTATCAATATAATAAAATTATTATAATTAATAATAATAATAATAACAATAATAATAACAATAATAATATTAATAATAATAATAATAATAATTGTAATAATAGTAATAATAATAATAGTAATAATAATAATAACAATAATATTTATAATGATAGTATTAATTTGTAATGACCTGTTTAGTCGTTTTGAGCAGCAGATTTTAGTTCTGGAAAACAGGCTGAGGCGACAGACCCCACGACGGACCGTCACAGACCCTTCAGAGAATTGAGTCTCTGAAGTCTGTGACGGAGCAGCAGGACGGACCGTCGCAGGCGCGACGGGCCGTCACAGACTGCGTAATCCCAGTCTGGGTCGGATTTCTTTATACGTTTTAAGGGACGATTTTGACTATTCCTGCTTTAATTATAAAGTTAGTGGGTTAACGTTAATAAGTCTAATTACTTGGGGGTTAAAAGAGGTAACCTTAAGTTAATTAGTGGGTTATTATTGCCATGTTTTATTCTCAATTATATACTAATTAGGGTAAAAGAAAGAGGGTTTGAATAAAGAAAATAGAAAGAACAAAGAGAGAGAGAGAGGATCGAACAGGGAGAGAAGAAGAACAAAGCTTTGGAAATTTGCTTGCTTGATTTCTAATCTTCGGTGGAGGTAGGTTATGGTTTTTATGTTATTTGTAGTAAACTCTTAATAGCGAATGATATGTATGGGTAGTATTGTAAACCCTTCTGTGTGCTTAATTGTATGATTGCATGAATGTGATTATATGATTGTGATAAAATAAGCATGATGAAGCTATTGAATCCTAAATCTTGAAAGATAACCCTAATCTACTTTGTTAATGATGATGCCTTGGTACAAAAGAAGGCTTGATGAACGAAAGTAGTGAGATTAGGAGATCGGGTGCCACGTTCCGGTACCAGGATAGAATATGGATCGGGTGCCACGTTCCGGTACCAGGATAGTATATAAGGATCAGAGTGTCACGTTCCGACACCAGGATAGAATATGGATCGGGTGCAACGTTCCGGTACCAGGATAGTATATGATGATCGGAGTGTCACGTTCCGACACCAGGATAGTATATGGATCGGGTGCCACGTTTCGGTACCGGGATAGAATATGGATCGGGTGTCACGTTCCGACACCAGGATAGAATGAGGATCGGAGTGTCACGTTCCGACACCAGGATAGTATATTGAGGAGCGGAGTGTCACGTACCGACACGGGGGGAATAAAGATAATGAATCTTGAAAGATGTTAATATATTCAATTTAATGAACCGAATTCCCAAATGAGTATGATGAGGAGGCATGAGTCCTCATTGATGTGCTTGGTATTGTAACCAAGGGTTATGGTAACTGTAAATGCTGCATGCTAAGGATATTAGTTAATTTTATGATATTGCTTAATATATACTGTTTTCTATTTTGAGTTGGCCGATGATATCCACTCAGTACCCGTGTTTGTACTGACTCCCTACTTTTATGTTTTCTTCTTTGTTATTTGTGGAGTGCAGCAAACGTGCTGTCGTCTTCAACTCAACAGTAATTCTAGTCAGTCTTCGTCACACCGGATCTTCAGGGTGAGCTAATGCTTCTAGCTTGGACTGGATCTTCCTCTTCATGTCTTGATGCCTTGAAGTTCCGGCATGGACTAGCTTTTATGTATTTTTAGCTTCTTAGAATACTCTTAGTTTAGTAATTTGATCATAGATGTTCTTGTGGTGATGACTTCCAGATTTTGGGGATAATAATAGTTATTGAATTGGTTTTTATTAATGAGTTTAAGTCTTCCGCATTACTTTATGTTGATATTACATTGAAATGTTAAGGTTTAGATTGGTTGGTTCGCTCACATAGGAGGGTAAGTGTGGGTGCCAGTCGCGGCCCGATTTGGGTCGTGACAACTTGGTATCAGAGCATTAGGTTCGTTGGTCTCATCACACAAGAACGAGTCTAGTAGAGTCTTAAGGAACGGTAGGGGGACGCCTTTACTTTTCTTTGAGAGGCTATAAGACTTTAGGAAAATTCCATTCTTTCATTCTTTCTTTCGTGCTATTACTTGGGTCCAATTGGTATCTAGGTGATACAAATTGTTATCTAACCATCTTCACTCTATTTCGTAGATGGTTAGAACTAGAGCAACGACTGCGCCAACACCAACACTGGCAAGACAAGAAACGTCTGAGCCAACCACTGGGGCTGTGGCTCGAGGGAGAGTAGCGGCAAGAGGCCGTGGTAGAGGTCGTGGGAGGACGTCCTCTAGAGGAAGAGGACGAGCACCTAGTCCATCTGATGCTAGGGCGGTGACTCCTCCACCGACTGAGGAAGTAGTAAGAGAGGGTGAGGAAGGGGAGAATGAACAAGTGCCAAATGAGGAATTGCCACCCCAACCTACCCCAGAGATGATCAATCAGGTTTTGGCTCATCTTAGCGGGTTATCTGATCAAGGTCAGGCACCTCCAGTGTTTTCTGCACCAGCACCTCAGGTTCCGGAGGTACAACATGCGGCTACTATGGCTCCCCGCATGGATGCCTCATTGGAAATAGGCATGTTTCCACGTCTGACTACAGGGCCTATAATGACAAATGATCCGCATGAACTTTTCAGTAAGTTCTTGAAATTGAAACCTCCAGTCTTCAAGGGTGCTGAATCGGAGGATGCTTACGATTTTCTGGTTGACTGTCATGAGCTACTACACAAGATGGGTATAGTAGAACGGTTTGGTGTTGAGTTTGTGACTTATCAGTTTCCAGGGAACGCCAAAATGTGGTGGCGATCACATGTTGAGTGTCAACCGACAGAGGCAACACCTATGACTTGGGCCTCATTCTCTAGCTTGTTTATGGAGAAGTATATCCCCCGAACTTTGAGGGATAGGAAAAGGGATGAGTTTTTGAGCCTAGAGCAAGGTAGGATGTCGGTTACTGCATATGAGGCTAGGTTTCGCGCACTATCCCGGTATGCCACCCAACTATGTTTCAGTCCACAAGAGCGGATTCACCGTTTTGTGAAGGGGTTGAGATCAGAGTTGCGGATTTCAGCCTTACAGGTAGCGGCTAAAGCGAAATCTTTTCAAGAAGTGGTAGACTTCGTAATAGAGGTAGAGGGAGTGAAGCCAGATGACTTCACCATGGAAACTACATCAAAAAGGTTTCGAAAGGGAGGTGAGTTTAATGGTTCTTACTCTAGAGGACAAGGTTCCGGAGGTTACTCAGTCCGACCAATTCAGTCTTCACTACAGATTGTAGTTGGGGGTCCACCTCAGACCGGTCAACACTTCTCTGAGAGACCTATGCATGAATCCAGAGAGTGCTATGGATGTGGGGAGATCAGACACATTAAGAGGTATTGTCCAAAACAGAGTTACATACCTCCAAATGTTAGAGGTAGAGGTGGTCATGGTAGAGGCCGTTATTCTGGAGGACGCGGTGGTCGAGGTAATGGTGGTCACCAAAACGGCCGGGATGATGGGCAGACTGGAGCCACTACATCACAACATGGTAGGGTCAACGGACAGACGAGTAATGGGGCCTATTGCTACGCTTTTCCTGGGAGATCTGAAGCGGAGACATCAGATGCTGTCATCAGAGGTAATCTTTTGATTTGTGATTGCATGGCTTCTGTATTGTTTGATCCTGGATCCACATTTTCTTATGTATCTTCCTCATTTGCTAATGGTCTAAATTTACGTTGTGAATTACTTGACATGCCTATTCGTGTTTCTACTCCGGTGGGTGAGTCTGTGGTAGTTGAAAAGGTATATAGGTCTTATTTGGTGAACTTTGTGGGGAGCAACACTTATGTAGATTTGGTTATCTTAGAAATGGTTGATTTTGATGTAATTCTGGGTATGACTTGGCTTTCTCCGCAATTTGCGATCTTGGATTGTAATGCTAAAACGGTGACGTTAGCCAAGCCTAGGACAGATCCGTTAGTATGGGAGGGTGACTACACTTCCAATCCGGTGCGTATCATCTCCTTTCTTCGTGATAAGAAAATGGTTAGTAAAGGGTGTTTAGCTTTCTTGGCACATCTCAAGGATGACACTACCCAAGTACCTTCAATTGAGTCGGTTTCGGTGGTCCGTGAGTTTCTCGATGTGTTCCCTGCAGATCTTCCTGGTATGCCACCAGATAGGGATATTGACTTCTGTATTGATCTTGAACTGGGTACTCGCCCCATTTCTATACCCCCTTATAGAATGGCTCCCGCGGAGTTAAGAGAGTTAAAAGCACAACTTCAAGAGTTGTTGAGCAAAGGCTTCATTAGACCAAGTGCATCTCTTTGGGGTGCTCCGGTTTTGTTTGTAAAGAAGAAGGATGGGAGTTTTCGGATGTGCATAGACTACCAGCACTTGAACAAGGTAACCATAAAGAACAAGTATCCTCTTCATCGCATTGATGACTTGTTCGATCAGTTACAAGGTGCTTGTGTCTTCTCTAAGATTGACTTGAGATCCGGTTATCATCAATTGAAAATACGGGCAACGGATGTGCCAAAGACTGCTTTTAGAACCAGGTATGGGCATTACGAATTTGTAGTGATGTCTTTTGGTCTTACGAATGCCCCTGCTGCGTTCATGAGTTTGATGAACGGGATTTTTAAGCCATATTTGGATCTCTTTGTGATCGTATTTATTGATGATATACTGATATACTCTAAAAGTAAGGAGGAACATGAGGAGCATTTGAGAATGGTATTGGAAATGTTGAGGGAGAAAAAACTTTATGCCAAGTTCTCTAAGTGTGAGTTTTGGCTAGATGCAGTGTCCTTCTTGGGGCACGTGGTTTCTAAGGATGGAGTGATGGTGGATCCTTCTAAGATTGAGACAGTGAAGAATTGGGTAAGACCTACTAATGTGTCAGAAATAAGGAGCTTTGTTGGTTTAGCTAGCTACTACTGTCGATTTGTCAAGAGATTCTCTTCTATTGCTTCCCAATTGACGAACTTGACTAAGCAGAATGTTCCATTTGTATGGTCGGACGAATGTGAGGAAAGCTTTCAGAAACTCAAGACTTTGTTGACTACTGCACCAATTCTCACCTTGCCCGTGGAAGGTAAGAATTTCATTGTCTATTGTGATGCATCTTATTCGGGTTTGGGTGCAGTGCTAATGCAAGAGAAGAATGTAATTGCTTACGCTTCGAGGCAATTAAAAGTGCATGAGCGTAACTATCCAACTCATGATTTGGAATTGGCCGCGGTAGTATTTGCATTAAAGCAATGGAGACACTATTTATATGGGGTTAAGTGTGAGGTCTATATGGATCATCGTAGTCTACAGTATGTCTTTACTCAGAAAGATTTGAACTTGAGACAGAGGAGATGGATGGAACTACTGAAGGACTACGACATCACTATTTTGTATCATCCGGGGAAGGCAAATGTTGTAGCGGATGCTTTAAGTAGAAAGGTGGGAAGTATGGGAAGTCTAGCTCACTTGCAAGCTTCTAGACGCCCATTGGCTAGAGAAGTTCAGATTCTGGCTAACGACCTTATGAGACTAGATGTAAATGAGAAGGGAGGATTTTTAGCTTGTGTGGAGGCAAGATCCTCCTTCCTTGACAAGATTAAGGGAAAGCAGTTTAATGATGAAAAACTGATCCGGATCCGAGATAAAGTGTTGCAAGGAGAGGCTAAAGAAGCGACAATCGATGAGGAAGGTGTTTTGAGGATTAAGGGAAGGGTATGTGTACCCCGTGTCGATGATTTGATCAACACTATTCTGACAGAGGCTCATAGTTCAAGGTATTCGATACATCCGGGTGCAACCAAGATGTACCGTGACCTAAAGCAACACTTTTGGTGGAGTAGAATGAAGCGTGATATTGTGGATTTTATTACCAAATGTCCAAACTGTCAACAAGTAAAGTATGAACACCAAAGGCCCGGAGGAACACTTCAGAGAATGCCCATTACTGAATGGAAGTGGGAAAGGATTGTAATGGATTTCGTGGTTGGTCTTCCAAAGACATTAGGAAAGTTTGATTCTATTTGGGTAATTGTTGATAGGTTAACTAAGTCTGCTCACTTCATTCCGGTCAAGGTGACTTACAATGCAGAGAAGTTGGCCAAACTTTATATTTCAGAAATCGTGCGATTGCATGGGGTTCCACTCTCCATTATATCAGATAGAGGTACGCAGAATACTTCTAAGTCTTGGAAAACATTGCATGCGGAATTAGGTACTAGGTTGGACCTTAGTACTGCGTTCCATCCTCAGATCGATGGTCAGTCTGAGCGAACGATTCAAGTGTTGGAGGATATGCTTCGTGCATGTGTGATAGAATTTAGTGGTCAGTGGGATAGCTTCTTACCCTTAGCAGTGTTCTCCTACAACAATAGCTATCACTCAAGCATTGATATGGCCCCATTTGAGGCACTATATGGGAGAAAATGTAGGTCTCACATTGGGTGGTTTGATGCATTTGAAGCTAGACCTTGGGGCACTGACCTTCTGAGGGAATCGTTAGATAAAGTGA
>NC_090805.1:21035852-21043352 GCF_036512215.1 Solanum lycopersicum
TACCGATTCATGTACTCCTTTTCGTCCTTGTTTTTCTTTTTGTGATCGTTCGGGGATGAACGATGGGTAAATTGGTATCTATTGTAACGACCTGTTTAGTTGTTTTGAGCTGTAGAGTTTATTTCTGGTAATAACTGTCTGAGTCGACGGATCCCACGACGGACTGTCATGGGCACCACGGACCGTCGAGGGGGTCTCGTTCCAAAACACTTAGATTCTGGAACTTTGGCTACTAAGGACAACTCTCTGAACTTTGCGACGACATGGCAGGACGGACCGTCGTAGGCACGACGGACTGTCACAGAGTCTTAAATAAAATCAACTCTCTGAACTTTGTGACGGAAGCAGCAGGACGGACCGTCGCAGGCACGATGGGCCGTCACAGGCTGCGTAACCCTGACTGGGTCAGATTTCTGTTAAATGTTTTTAGGGGCGTTTTGGACTATTCCTGCTTATAATTATAAAGTTAGTCGTTGAATATTAATAATTCAATTACTTGGGGGTTAAAGGAGATAACCTTGAATTATTAGTGGGTTACTTTGGTCACCATTTATACTTAATTATATGGTAATTAGGGTGAAAGAAAAAGAGTTGAATAAGGAAAAAGAAGAAAGAGACAGAAAGAGAGGGAGAATTATCGAGAGAAGAGAGAAACAAAGAGGAAAACAAAGGTTTTGGGGGATCGCTTGCTTGATCGCGAATTCTTTGGTGGAGGTAGGTTATGGTTTATGCTATTTCATAGTAAACTCTTAATAGCAATTGATATTGTAAAGTCTTCTATATGCTTAATTGTATGCTTGCATGATGTGATTATGAAATTGTAATGGGTTGGAAAGATAAGGTTGTGAAGCTTAAACCTAAAACCCTCTTTGTTAATGATGATGCCTTGGTATAAAAGAAGGCTTGATGAACTAAAAGAATGAGGTTAGGGGATCGGGTGTCACCAACCGACACGTAGTATTAATAGATTGGGTGTCACGAACCGACACGTAGTATTAATGGATCGGGTGTCACGAACCGACACGTAGTATTAGGGGGATTGAGTGTCACGAACCAACACGTAGTATTAATGGATCGGGTGTCACGAACCGGCACGTAGTATTAGGGGGATCGGGTGTCACGAACCGACACGTAGTATTGGGGGGATCGGAGTGTCACGTTCCGACACCAGGATAGTAAAAAGAATGAATCTTGAATGATGTTAATGTACTCAATTTAATGGACCTATTTCCCAAATGAGTATGGTATGGAGACTTGTATCCTCATGGGTGTACTTGGTGTTATTATCAATGATTCTTGTACTTGTTTTTGCTACCTGTTGAGTGTTATGGTTGATTTTATGTTATTATTCGATATATTGTTTTCTATTTTGAGTTGGTCGATGATATCTACTCAGTACTCGTATTTTATACTGACCCCTACTTGTATGTTTTCCTTTTGTTAAATTGTGGAGTGCAGCAAACGTACCGTCGTCTTCAACTCAACCGCAACTCTAGCCAGTCTTCATCACGTCAGATTTCAGGGTGAGCTATTGTTTCTAGCTTGGACTGGATCTTCTTCTTCACGTCTTGATGCCTTGAAGTTCTGGCATGGACTATCTGTTTAGTTATTTTAGCTTCTTAGATACTCTTAGACTTAGTAATTTGAGGATAGAATGTTCTTGTAGTGATGACTTCCAAATTTTGGGGATAGTAATTGATAAATTTTAGAAGTTATTAGTTGATTTCGTTAATGAGTTTTAAGTCTTCCGCATTATTTTCTGTTTATTATGATTGAAATGTTGGGGTTTAGATTGGTTGGTTCGCTCACATAGGAGGTTAAGTGTGGGTGCCACTCGCGGCTCGTTTTGGGTCGTGACAAACTTTGTATCAGAGCATTAGGTTCGTTGGTCTCATCACACAAGAACGAGTGTAGTAGAGTCTTGAGGAACGGTAGGGGGACACCTTTACTTTTCTTTGAGAGGCTATAGGACTTTAGGAAAATTCCATTCCTTCTTTCTTTCGTGCTATTACTTGGATCCAATTGGTATCTAGGTGATACAAATTGGTATCTGACCATCTTCACTCTATTTCGCAAATGGTTAGAACTAGAGCAACAACCGCGCCAACATCAACACCGGCAAGACAAGATGCGTCTGAGCCAGCCAGTGGGGCTGTAGCTCGAAGAGGAGCAGTGGCAAGAGGCGTGGTAGAGGTCGCGGGAGGACGTCCTCTAGAGGAAGAGGACAAGCACCTGGCCTATCTGGTACTAGGGCGGTGACTCCTCCACCGACTGAGGAAGTATTAAGAGAGGGTGAGGAAGGGGGAAATGAACAAGTACAGAACGAGGAATTACCACCCCAACCTACCCCAGAGATGATTAATCAGGTCCTTGCTTATCTTAGCGGGTTATCTGATCAGGGCCAGACACCTCCAGTGTTTTCTACACCAGCACCTCAGGTTCAGGGAGTACAACATGCAACTGCTGGGGCTCCCCGCATGGATGCCTCATTGGAAATAGGCACGTTTCCTCGATTGACTACAGGGCCTATAATGACAACTGATCAACATGAACTTTTCAGTAAGTTCTTGAAGTTGAAACCTCCAATTTTCAAGGGTGCTGAATCTGAGGATGCCTATGACTTTCTGGTTGATTGTCATGAGCTACTACACAAGATGGGCATAGTAGAACGATTTGGCGTCGAGTTTGTGACCTATCAATTTCAGGGGAACGCCAAAATGTGGTGGCGATCGTATGTTGAGTGTCAACCAGCACAAGCACCACCTATGACTTGGACATCATTCTCTAGCTTGTTTATGGAGAGATATATACCCCGTACTTTGGGGAAAAGGAAGAGAGATGAGTTCCTGAGCCTAGAGCAAGGCAGAATGTCGGTTACTGCGTATGAGGCTAAGTTCCGTGCATTATCTAGGTATGCCACCCAGCTTTGCTTCAGTCCACAAGAATGGTTTCACCGTTTTGTGAAGGGATTGAGGTCAGATTTGCAGATTCCAGCCTTACAGGTATCTACTACAGCAAAATCCTTTCAGGAAGTGGTAGACTTTGTGATAGAGGTGGAGGGAGTGAAGCCAGATGACTTCACCATGGCATCAACAACTAAGAAGTTTCGTAAGGGAGGTGAATTTGGTGGGTCTTACTCTAGAGGGCAGAGTTCAGGAGGTTATCCAGCCCGACCTATTCAGTCTTCACTACAGACTGTAGCTGGGGGTCCACCGCAGACCGGTCAGCATTTCTCTGAGTTTGGAGGTTATCCCCAGACTCCGTCGTTCTCACAGAGACCTATGCTTGAATCCAGAGAATGTTATGGATGTGGAGAGACTTGACATATTAGGAGAAATTGTCCAAAATCGAGTTACAGACCCCCAATAATCTGAGGTAGATGTGGTCATGGAAGAGGCCGTTATTCGGGAGGATGTAGTGGCCGAGGTAATGGTGGTCATCAAAACGGCCGGGGTGATGGGAAAACTGGAACTTCTGCAGCGCAACATGGTAGGGGCAACGGGCAGACAGGTGATAGGGCCCATTGTTATGCTTTCCCTGGGAGATCTGAAGCGGAGACATCTGATGCGGTCATCACAGGTAATCTTTTGGTTTGTGATTGCATGGCTTATGTATTATTTAATCCTGGATCTACATTTTCATATGTATCTTCCTCATTTGCTACTGATCTTAATTCAC
This sequence comes from Solanum lycopersicum, assembly GCF_036512215.1. Lineage (NCBI taxonomy): Eukaryota > Viridiplantae > Streptophyta > Magnoliopsida > Solanales > Solanaceae > Solanum > Solanum lycopersicum. The sequence continues at coordinate 21,039,531 of NC_090805.1, forward strand.
ATTGTGAATTGCTTGACATGCCTATTCGTGTTTCTACAACGGTGGGTGAGTCTGTGATAGTTGAAAAGGTGTATAAGTCTTGTCTTGTGACTTTTATGGGGAGCAATACTCAGGTAGACTTGGTTATCTTAGAAATGGTTGATTTTGATGTAATTCTGGGTATGACTTGGCTCTCTCAAAACTTTGCAATCTTAGATTGTAATGCTAAAACTGTAACGTTGGCCAAGCCTGGGACAGATCCGTTAGTGTGGGAGGGTGACTACACTTTCACTTCATTTCATATTATCTCCTTTATTCATGCCAAGAGAATGGTTAGTAAGGTTTGTTTAGCTTTCTTGGCACACCTCAGGGATGATACTACCCAAGTACCTTCAATTGAGTAGGTTTCGATAGTTCGTGAGTTTCTGGATGTGTTTCCTACAGACCTTCCTGGTATGCCACCGGATAGGGATATTGACTTTTGCATTGATCTGGAGCCGGGTACTCACCCCATTTCCATACCCCCTTATAGGATGGCTCCCGCTGAGTTAAGAGAGTTAAAGGCCCAACTTCAAGAGTTGTTAAGCAAAGGCTTCATTAGACCAAGTGCATCTCCTTGGAGCGCTCCGGTTTTGTTTGTGAAGAAGAAGGATGGAAGTTTTCGGATGTGCATTGACTACAGACAACTGAATAAGGTAACTGTTAAGAACAAGTACCCTCTTCCTCGCATCGATGATTTTTTTGATCAGTTACAAGGTGCTTGTACCTTCTCAAAAATCAATTTGAGATCTGGTTATCATCAATTGAAAATACGGGCCACGGATGTGCCCAAGACTGCTTTTCGGACTAGGTATGGACATTATGAGTTCTTAGTAATGTCTTTTGGGCTTACGAATGCCCATGCTGCGTTCATGAGCTTGATGAACGGGATTTTTAAGCCATATCTGGATCTCTTTGTCATCGTATTCATTGATGATATACTGGTATACTCAAAGAGCAAAAAAGAACATGAGGAGCACTTGAGAATGGTATTGGAAATATTGAGGGAGAAAGAGCTTTATGCCAAATTCTCTAAGTGTGAATTTTGGCTAGATTCAGTGTCCTTCTTGGGGCATGTGGTTTCTAAGGATGGGCTAATGGTGTATCCTACCAAGATTGAAGCAGTGAAGAATTGGGTAAGACCTACTAATGTTACAGAGGTAAGGAGCTTCGTTGGTTTAGCTAGCTACTACCATCGATTTGTCAAGGGATTTTCTTCTGTTGCTTCCCAACTGACAAACTTGACTAAGCAGAGTGTTCCATTTGTATGGTCGGACGGGTGTGAAGAAAGCTTTCAGAAGCTCAAGACTTTGTTGACTACTGCATCAATTCTTACCTTGCCAGTGGAAGGTAAGAATTTCATTGTTTATTGTGATGCATCCTACTCTAGTTTGGGTGCAGTGCTAATGCAAGAGAAGAATGTATTGCTTATGCTTCGAGGTAATTAAAGGTGCATGAACGTAATTATCCGACCCATGATTTGGAGTTGGCTGCAGTAGTGTTTGCATTAAAGCAATGGAGACATTATCTATATGGGGTTAAATGTGAAGTCTATACGGATCATCGTAGTTTACAGTATGTCTTTACTCAGAAAGATTTGAATTTGAGACAGAGGAGGTGGATGGAACTACTGAAGGACTATGATATCACTATCTTGTATCATCCGGGAAAAGCTAATGTTGTGGCATATGCTTTAAGTAGAAAGGCAGGGAGCATGGGGAGTCTAGCCCACTTGCAGGTTTCTAGACGCCCATTGGCTAGAGAGGTTCAGACTCTGGCTAATGACCTTATGAGGATAGAAGTAAATGAGAAGGGAGGATTTTTGGCCCGTGTGGAGGCAAGATCTTCCTTCCTTGATAATATTAAAGGAAGGCAATTTACCGATGAGAAACTGATCCGGATCCGAGATAAGGTGTTGCGAGGAGAGGCTAAAGAAGCAAAAATCGATGAGGAAGGTGTTTTGAGAATTAAGGGAAGGGTATGTGTACCCCGTGTCGATGACTTGATTCACACTATTCTTACAAAGTCTCATAGATCAAGGTATTCTATACATCCTGGTACAATCAAGATGTATCGCGACCTAAAGCAATATTTTTGATGGAGTAGAATGAAGCGGGACTTTGTTGATTTTGTTGCTCAATGCCCGAATTGTCAGCAGGTAAAGTATGAACACCAGAGGCCGGCCTGGAGGGACACTTCAGAGAATGCCCATTCCTGAATGGAAGTGGGAGAGAATTGCAATAGACTTCGTGGTTGGTCTTCCAAGGACAATAGGTAAGTATGACTCTATTTGGGTGATTGTTGATAGGTTAACTAAGTCTGCTCACTTCATTACGGTTAAGGTGACTTACAATGCAGAGAAGTTAGCCAGGCTCTATATCTCAGAAGTCGTTCGGTTGCATGGAGTTCCACTTTCCATCATATCAGATAGAGGTACACAATTTACTTCTAAGTTTTGGAAAACATTGCATGCTGAATTAGGTACTAGATTGGATCTTAGTACTGCATTTCACCCTCAGTCCGATGGTCAGTCTGAGCGAACGATTCAGGTTTTGGAGGATATGCTTCGTGCATGTGTGATAGAGTTTGGTGGTCATTGGGATAACTTCTTACCCTTAGCAGAGTTCTCATACAACAATAGCTATCACTCAAGTATTGATATGGCCCCATTTAAGGCATTGTATGGGAGAAGATGTAGGTCTCCCATTGGGTGGTTTGATGCATTTAAGGTTAGACCTTGGGGTACTGATCTTCTGAGGGAATCGTTAGATAAAGTGAAATGAATTCAAGAAAAGCTTTTAGCGGCAGAAAGAATATGCAGTCCGAAAGGTTAGAGACATGGAGTTTATGGAGGGCGAGCAAGTTTTGCTGAAGGTTTCACCCATGAAAGGGGTGATGCGGTTTGGTAAGCGAGGTAAGCTTAGTCCGAGGTATATTGGTCTATTTGAAGTTCTGAAGCGTGTGGGGGAGGTAGCTTATGAATTAGCCTTACCCCCAGGACTGTCAGGAGTGCATCCGGTATTTCATGTGTCTATGTTGAAAAGATACCATGGGGATGGAAACTACATCATTCGTTGGGATTCAGTTCTTCTTGATGAGAATTTGTCTTATGAGGAGGAGCCTGTTGCTATTTTAGATAGAGAAGTTCGCAAGTTGAGATCAAGGGAGATTGCATCCATCAAAGTTCAATAGAAGGATCAACCAATTGAGGAGTCCACTTGGGAGAAGGAGGCCGATATGCAAGAAAGATACCCACACCTGTTTACTGATTCAGGTACTCCTTTTCGTCCTTGTTTTTCTTCTTGTGATCTTTCGGGGACGAACGATGGGTAAATTGGTATCTATTGTAACGACCTGTTTAGTTGTTTTGAGCTGTAGAGTTTATTTCTAGTAATAACTGTCTGAGTCGACGGATCCCACGATGGACCGTCATGGGCACGACGGACCATCGAGGGGGTCTCGTTTAAAAACACTTAGATTCTGGAACTTTGGGTACTGAGGACAACTCTCTGAACTTCGCGACGACATGGCAGGATGGACCGTTGTAGGCACGACGGACCATCACAGAGTCTTAAATAAAATCAACTCTCTGAACTTTGTGACGCAGCAGGACGAACCGTCGCAGGCACGATGGGCCATCACAGGCTGCGTAACCCTGACTGGGTCAGATTTCTGTTAAATGTTTTAATGGGTGTTTTGGACTATTCCTGCTTATAATTATAAAGTTATTGGTTGAATGTTAATAATTCAATTACTTGGGGGTTAAAGGAGATAACCTTGAATTAATTAGTGGGTTACTTTGGT
>NC_090805.1:21048352-21053352 GCF_036512215.1 Solanum lycopersicum
TACCCCTTTTACCAAACCGCATCACCCTTTCATGGGTGAAACTTTCAACAAGACTTGTTCACCTTCCATGAACTCTAAGTCTCTAACCTTTCGATCTGCATATTCTTTTTGTCTACTTTGCGCCGCTAGAAGCTTTTCTTGAATAGACCTCACTTTTTCCATCGAATCCCTCAAGAGATCAGTACCCCAAGGTCTGACCTCGAACGCATCAAACCAACCAATGGGAGACCTACATCTCCTACCATACAATGCTTCAAATGGGGCCATATCAATGCTTGAGTGATAGCTATTATTGTATGAAAACTCCGCTAAGGGTAAGAAGCTATCCCAATGACCACCAAACTCTATCACACACGCACGAAGCGTATCCTCCAACACTTGAATCGTTCGCTCAGACTGACCATCGGTCTGGGGATGGAACGCAGTACTAAGGTCCAACCTAGTACCCAATTCTGCATGCAATGTTTTCCAAAACTTAGAAGTAAACTACGTACCTCTATCTGATATGATGGATAATGGAACCCCATGCAATCGCACCACTTCCGAGATGTAAAGTTTGGCTAACTTTTCTGCATTGTAAGTCACCTTGATCGGAATGAAATGAGCAGATTTAGTTAACCTATCAACAATCACCCAAATGGAGTCATACTTACCCATTGTCTTCGGAAGACCAACCACAAAATCCATTGCAATTCTTTCCCACTTCCATTCCGGAATGGGCATTCTCTGAAGTGTTCCTCCGGGCCTTTGGTGTTCATACTTTACTTGTTGACAGTTTGGACATTTGGCAATAAAATCCACAATGTCACGCTTTATTCTACTCCACCAAAAGCGTTGCTTTAGGTCACGATACATCTTGGTTGCGCCCGGATGTATAGAATACCTTGAACTATAAGCCTCTGTCAGAATAGTATTGATCAAATCATCGACGCGGGGTACACATACCCTTCCCTTGATTCTCAAAACACCTTCCTCATCGATTTGTGCTTCCTTAGCCTCTCCTCGCAATACTTTATCTTGAATTCTTCGAAGTTTCTCATCATCAGACTGTCTTCCCTTAATCTTGTCAAGAAAGAAAGATCTTGCCTCCACAGAAGCCAACAATCCTCCCCTCTCATTTACTTCTAATCTCATCAAGTCATTAGCTAGAGTCTGAACCTCTCTAGCCAATGGGCGTCTAGAAGCTTGCAAGTGAGCTAGACTTCCCATGCTTCCCACCTTCCTACTTAAAGCATCCGCTACAACATTTGCCTTCCCCGGATGATACAAGATAGTGATATCGTAGTCCTTTAGTAACTCCATCCATCTCCTCTGTCTTAAGTTCAAATCTTTCTGAGTAAAGACATACTGAAGGCTACGATGATCCGTATAGATCTCACACTTAACCCCATATAAATAGTGTCTCCATTGTTTTAATGCAAACACTACCGCGGCCAATTCCAAATCATGAGTGGGATAGTTACGTTCATGCACTTTTAATTGTCTTGAAGCATAAGCAATCACACTCTTCTCTTGCATTAGTACTGCACCCAAACCAGAATAGGATGCATCACAATAAACAATGAAGTTCTTACCCTCTACTGGCAAGGTAAGGATAGGTGCGGTAGTCAACAAAGTCTTGAGCTTCTGAAAGCTTTCCTCACATTCATCCGACCATACAAATGGGACATTCTGCTTAGTCAAGTTCGTCAATTGGGAAGCAATAGAAGAGAATCCCTTGACAAATCGGCGGTAGTAGCTAGCTAACCCAACAAAGCTCCTTATTTCTGACACATTAGTGGGTCTTACCCAATTCTTCACTGTCTCAATCTTAGAAGGATCCACCATCACTCCATCCTTAGAAACCACGTGCCCCAAGAAGGACACCGCATCTAGCCAAAACTCACACTTAGAGAACTTGGCATAAAGCTTTTTCTCCCTCAACATTTCCAATACCATTCTCAAATGCTCTTCATGTTCCTTCTTGCTCTTTGAGTATACCAATATATCATCAATAAATACGATCACGAAGAGGTCCAAATATGGCTTAAAAATCCTGTTTATCAAGCTCATGAACGCAGCAGGGGCATTCGTAAGACAAAGGACATCACTACAAATTCGTAATGCCCATACCTCGTTCGAAAAGAAGTCTTTGGCACATCCGTTGCCCGTATTTTCAATTGATGATAACCGGATCTCAAGTCAATCTTAGAGAAGACACAACCACCTTGTAACTGATCGAACAAATCATCAATGCGGGGAAGAGGATACTTGTTCTTTATGGTTACCTTGTTTAGTTGTCTGTTGTCTATACACATTCGAAAACTCCCATCCTTCTTCTTTACAAACAAAACCGGAGCACCCCAAGGAGATGCACTTGGTCTAATGAAGCCTTTGTTCAATAACTCTTGAAGTTGTGCTTTTAACTCTCTTAACTCCGCGGGAGCCATTCTATAAGGGGGTATAGAAATGGGGCGAGTACCGGGTTCAAGATCAATACAGAAGTCAATATCCCTATCCGGTGGCATACCAGGAAGATCTGCAGGGAACACATCCAGAAACTCACGAACTACTGAAACCGACTCAATCGAAGGTACTTGGGTAGTGTCATCCTTGAGATGTGCCAAGAAAGCTAAACACCCTTTACTAATCATTTTCCTAGCACAAAGAAAGGAGACGATGCGGACCGGATTGGGAGTGTAGTCACCCTCCCACACTAACGGGTCTGTCCCAGGCTTGGCTAACGTCACCGTTTTAGCATTACAATCCAAGATCGCAAATTGCGGAGAAAGCCAAGTCATACCCAAAATCACGTCAAAATCATCCATTTCTAAGATAACCAAATCTACATAAGTGTTGCTCCCCACAAAGTTTACCAAACAAGACCTATATACCTTTTCAACTACCACAGACTCACCCACCGGAGTAGAGACACGAATAGGCATATCAAGTAATTCATAATGTAAATTTAGACCATTAGCAAATGAGGAAGATACAAAAGAAAACGTGGATCCAGGATCAAACAATACAGAAGCCATGCAATCACAAACCAGAAGATTACCTGTGATGACAGCATCAGATGCCTCCGCTTCAGACCGCCCAGGGAAAGCGTAACAATGGGCCCTATCGTTCGTCTGTCCGTTGCCCCTACCATGTTGTGATGTAGTGGCCCCAGTTTGCCCATTACCTCTGCCGTTTTGGTGACCACTATTACCTCGACCACCACGCCCTCCAGAAAAACGGCCTCTACCATGACCACCTCTACCTATAGCTATTGGAGGTCTGTAACTTGGTCTGGGACAATTTCTCCTAATATGTCCAATCTCCCCACATCCATAACATTCTTTGGAGTCGATCATATGCCCCTCGGAGAAGTGTTGACCGGTCTGAGGTGGTCCCCCAACTACAGTCTGTAGTGAAGACTGAATTGGTCGGACTGAGTAACTTCCCGAACCCTGTCCTCTAGTGTAAGAACCATTAAACTCACCTCTCTTTCGAAGCCTTTTTGATGTCGATGTTGTGGTGAAGTCGTCTGGCTTCACTCCTTCCACTTCTATCACAAAGTCTACCACCTCTTGGAAGGATTTTGCCGTTGCCGCTATCTGTAAGGCCGAAATCCGCAATTCTAACCTCAACCCCTTCACAAACCGGCGAATCCGCTCTTGAGGACTGAAACAGAGTTGAGTGGCATATCTGGATAGTGCACGAAACTTAGCCTCATAAGCATTAACCGACATCCTACCTTGCTCTAGGCTCAAGAACTCATCCCTTTTCCTATCCCTCAATGTTCGGGGGATATACTTCTCTATAAACAAACTAGAGAATGAGGCCCAAGTCATAGGTGGTGCCTCTATTGGTTGACACTCTATATGTGACCGCCACCACATTTTGGCGTTCCCTTGAAACTGATAAGTCACAAACTCCACACCAAACCGTTCTACTATACCCATCTTGTGCAGTAGCTCGTGACAGTCAACCAGAAAATCATAAGCATCCTCAGATTCCGCACCCTTGAAGACTGGAGGTTTCAATTTCAAGAACTTACTGAAAAGTTCATGCTGATCATTTGTCATTATAGGCCCAGTAGTCAGACGTGGAAACGTGCCTATTTCCAATGGAACATCCATGCGGGGAGCCATAGTAGCCGCATGTTGTACTTCTGAAACCGGAGGTGTTGGCGCAGAAAACACTGGAGGTGCCTGACCTTGATCAGATAACCTGCTAAGATAAGCCAGAACCTGATTGATCATCTCTGGGGTAGGTTGGGGTGGCATTTCCTCATTTTGCACTTGTTCATTCACCCCATCCTCCCCCTCTCTTATCACTTCCTCAGTTGGTGGAGGAGTCACCGCCCTAGTATCAGATGGGCTAGGTGCTCGTCCTCTTCCCCTAGAGGACGTCCTCCCACGACCTCTACCACGGCCCCTTGCCGCTGCTCTTCCTCGAGCTACAGCCCCAGTGGCTGGCTCAGACGCACCCTGTCCCGCCGGTGCTGGTGTTGGTGTTGGCGTAGTCGTTGCTCTAGTTCTAACCATCTGCGAGAGAGAGTGAAGATGGTCAGATACCAATTCGTATCGCCTAGATACCAATTGGACTCAAGTAGTAGCACGAAAGAAAGAATGAAAGAGTGAAATTTTTCCTAAAGTCTTATAGCCTCTCAAGGAAAAGTAAAGGCGTCCCCCTACCGTTCCTTAAGACTCTACTAGACCTGTTCTTTTGTGATGAGACCAACGAACCTAATGCTCTGATACCAAGTTTGTCACGACCCAAACCGGGTTGCGACTGGCACCCACACTTACCCTCCTATGTGAGCGAACCAACCAATCTAAACCTTAACATTTCAACGTATATCAACAGAAAGTAATGCGGAAGACTTAAACTCATTAATAAAAACAATTCAAAACTATTATTATCATCCCCAAAATCTGGAAGTCATCATCACAAGAACATCTACAATCAAATGACTAAACTAAGAGTATTCTAAAAGCTAAAAAATACATAAGAAGCTAGTCCATGCCGGA
>NC_090805.1:21058352-21060852 GCF_036512215.1 Solanum lycopersicum
CAAGGAGTTTGAAGAATGTGTTAAGTATATAGGGGTTAGTGAAATACAGTGGAGAGGTAGTTATTATACCTGGACAAATAAACAGGTTGGTACTGCCAGAATTGCCAGTAGAATAGATAGAGCTTTTGGGTATGATTGTTGGATGGACAAATGGGGTCATGCTGTTCTAGAATATGGAATGCCAGGTATATCAGATCATAATCCTATGCATTTACAACTACAGCAGAGTAATCACCAAATCAGAGTGGGATTCAAATTCTTTAATGTGTGGATTGAACATGAGTCTTTTATGGAAATGGTGGATACAATCTGGAAGCAGGAATATGGAAATGATATAATGAGAGGTATATGGTATAAGCTGAAGGCCCTCCAGCCAGTCTTGAGGCAAATGAATAAGAAGGAGTTCCAATTCATAGGGAAAAAAATTGAGAAAGCAAGAAGTGAACTTAAAGAACTGCAAGAGAAGCTTTACAATCAGGCACAAGATGATCTAGTTATTAAAGAGAAGGAATTATTAATTCAGCTGGAAAAATGGTCAATGCTAGAAGAAAATGCTTTAAGGCAAAAAGCAAGAGCTAGATGGATTACTTTGGGAGATTCCAACAATAAGTATTTCAGCTCAGTGATAAAAGAAAGAGATCAAAAGAAGAATATAAGGAGTATTTTATCTCAAGATGGACATATGGTGTATGAGCCTCAGGATATTCAAGAGGAGTTTGTTAAATTCTATAAAAGTCTTATGGGGTCCTCAGCAGGGGAACTTCCAGCTATCAATGTTCAGGTGATGAAGAGAGGTCCAGTGTTATCAAGACAACAAAGAATTCAGCTATGCATAGATGTAACAGAACAAGAGATTTATGCATCATTGAAGTCTATTGGGAATGATAAGGCACCAGGCATAGATGGCTATAATGCATTATTCTTTAAGCATACATGGAAGATAGTTAAGAAAGATGTTATTACAGCTGTCACACAGTTCTTCACAACAGGGAAATTGTTTAAGCCTTTCAACTGTACTCTTGTGTCTCTAATTCCAAAGGTGCAAAGTCCTAAAACTGTGAAGGAATTCAGACCTATAGCTTGTTGTACTGTGATCTATAAAATTATTTCAAAGGTGATAACAAAGAGAATGCATGATGTTATGCCTGATATTATTTGTGAAAGTCAAGCTGGATTTATACCAGGGAGGAAAATTGCAGACAATATCATATTAGCTCATGAGATGGTTAAGGCTTATACAAGGAAGAACATATCTCCTAGGAGTATGATGAAGATAGACTTGCAGAAAGCTTATGATTCAGTTGAATGGAGTTTTTTAGAGCAAGTAATGGGAGGGTTGGGATTCCCAGACATGTTTATTCAATGGGTAATGAAGTGTGTGAAAACAGTGAATTACACTATTGTTGTGAATGGGCAAACCACTCAGAGATTTGATGCAGCAAAAGGGTTGAGACAAGGTGATCCTATGTCACCATTCTTGTTTGCTATAGCAATGGAATATCTCAGTAGATTACTTAGAGGACTCAAAGAAGAAAAAAGGTTCAAGTACCATCCCAAGTGCTCTAAGCTGGATATCACACACTTATGCTTTGCAGATGATCTTCTATTGTTCTCAAGGGGGGATCTGGATTCTATCAAGATACTACAAAGATGCTTTTCATACTTCTCTCAAGCCTCAGGATTGCAAGCAAATCTTACAAAAAGTTCTATCTACTGTGGAGGAGTGCAAATGGAAGTAAAGCAACAGATTGTGCAGCAGATGAGCTATATAATGGAGGAACTACCTTTCAAATACTTGGGAGTGCCCCTCTCAACAAAGAAATTGAGCATAATACAATGGTATCCCCTCATTAACAAGATCATGGCAAGAATTAAGTCATGGACAGCCAAAAAACTGTCATATGCTGGAAGAGCACAACTTATCAAAACTGTCTTGTTTGGAGTTCAATCTTACTGGGCACAGTTATTTCTCATACCAGCTAAGATAATAAAAGTGATTGAAGGACTATGCAGAAGCTACCTATGGTCAGGGGTTGGAGATGTTACAAAGAAGGCCTTGATAGCATGGGAGAAAGTGTGTTGTCCTAAAAGTGAAGGTGGCATAGGATTGATGAATATGAAAGTATGGAATAGAGCTGCGATTGCTAAATTGTGCTGGGATCTAGCTAACAAGGAAGATAAACTCTGGATCAAATGGGTTCACACTTACTATATAAAGGGACAAAGAGAGTGGCAAAGGAGGAAACAAGCAAGCTGGATGATACAAAAGATCATGAGTATGCAACAAAGTGTGGAGCAAGTCCAGCAACAACAAAGGAAGAATAAAGGGGTGATTAGACAAATGTATGAACACATGAAAGGGGAACAACAAAAGCCAGAGTGGAACAGTCTTATGTTCAACAATGCTGCAAGACCCAAAGCTTACTTCACAATGTGGATCATGCTGAACCAAAGACTGATGACAGTAGATAGGCTAGCTCAATGGGGAATTGAAGTAGAG
>NC_090805.1:21070852-21075852 GCF_036512215.1 Solanum lycopersicum
AGTAGATTAGGGTTTCTCAAGATTTAGGATTCAATAGCTTCATCATGCTTATTTTATCACAATTACATAATCACATTCATGCAAGCATACAATTAAGCATATAGAAGGGTTTACAATACTACCCGTACATATCATTCGCTATTAAGAGTTTACTATGAATAGTATAAAAACCATAACCTACCTCCACCGAAGATTAGTGATCAAGCAAGCAAATTCCCCAAAGCTTTGTGTTTTTCTCTTCTCGTTCGATCCTCTCTCTCTCTTTGTTCTTTCTATTTTCTTTATTCAAACCCTCTTCCTTTTACCCTAATTAGCATATAATTAAGAATAAAAGATGGCAATAATAACCCACTAATTTACTCAAGGTTACCTCTTTTAACCCCCAAGTAATTAGACTTATTAACATTAACCCACTAAATTTATAATTAAAGCAGGAATAGTCAAAAACGTCCCTTAAAACATTAAAGAAATCCGACTCAGCCTGGGATTACGCAGCCTGTGACGGCCCGTCGTGCCTGCGACGGTCCGTCCTACTGCTCTGTCACAGAGTTCAGAGACTCAATTCCCTTAAAGAGTCTATGACGGTCCGTCACGCCTGTGACGGTCCATCCTGCCATTCCGTTACGAAGTTTAGAGAGTCGATTTCAGTACCTATTTTTCAGAATTTCTAAGTGTTTTGAAACGAGACCCCCTCGAAGGTCCGTCGTGCCCATGACGGTCCGTCGTGGGATCCGTCGTCTCAGCCAATTTTCCAGAAATAACATCTGTTGCTCGAAACGACTAAACAGGTCGTTACAATAGACACCAATTTACCCATCCTTCGTCCTCGAGCGATCATAAGAAGAAAAACAAGGGCGAAAAGAAGTACCTGAATCTGTAAACAGGTGTGGGTATCTTTCTTGCATATCAGCCTCTTTCTCCCAAGTGGCTTCTTCAACGGGTCGATTCTTCCATTGAACTTTGATGGATGCAATCTCCTTTGACCTCAGCTTGCGAACTTCTCTATCTAAAATGGCAACAGGCTCCTCCTCATAAGACAAATTTTCATCAAGCAGAACTGAATCCCAACGAATGATGTTGTTTCCATCCCCATGATATCTTTTCAACATAGACACATGAAATACCGGATGCACTTCGGACAGCCCTGGAGGCAAGGCTAACTCATAAGCCACCTCCCCTACTCGCTTAAGTACTTCAAAGAAACCAATATACCTTGGGCTTAATTTACCCCTTTTACCAAAACGCATCACCCCTTTCATGGGTGAAACCTTCAGCAAGACTTGTTCACCCTCCATGAACTTCAAGTCTCTAACCTTTCGATCTGCATATTCCTTTTGCCTACTTTGCGCCGCTAATATCTTTTCTTGAATAGATTTCACTTTATCTAACGATTCTCTCAGAAGGTCAGTACCCCAAGGTCTAACCTCAAATGCATCAAACCACCCAATGGGAGACGTACATCTTCTCCCATATAGTGCCTCAAATGGGGCCATATCAATGCTTGAGTGATAGCTATTGTTGTAGGAGAACTCTGCTAAGGGTAAGAAGCTATCCCAATGACCACCAAATTCTATCACACATGCACGAAGCATATCCTCCAACACTTGAATCGTTCACTCAGACAGACCATCGGTCTGAGGATGGAACGTAGTACTAAGGTCCAACCTAGTACCCAATTCCGCATGCAATTTTTCAAAAACATAGAAGTAAACTGCGTACCTCTATCTGATATGATGGAGAGTGGAACCCCATGCAACCGTACAATTTCTGAGATATAGATTTTGGCTAACTTCTCTGCATTGTAAGTCACCTTGACCGGAATGAAATGAGCACACTTAGTTAACCTATCAACAATCACCCAAATAGAGTCATACTTACCCATTGTCTTTGGAAGACCAACCAAGAAATCCATTGCAATCCTTTCCCACTTCCATTCAGGAATGGACATTCTCCGAAGTGTTCCTCCGGGCCTCTGGTGTTCATACTTTACTTGCTGACAGTTTGGACATTTGGCAATAAAATCAACAATATCACGCTTCATTCTACTCCACCAAAAGTGTTGCTTTAGGTCACGATACATCTTGGTTGCACCAGGATGTATAGAATACCTTGAACTATGAGCCTCTGTCAGAATAGTGTTGATCAAATCATCGACGCAGGGTACACATACCCTTCCCTTGATTCGCAAAACACCTTCCTCATCTATTTGTGCTTCCTTAGCCTCTCCTCGAAATACTTTATCTTGGATTCTGCTTAGTTTCTCATCCTCAAACTGTTTTCCCTTAATCTTGTCAAGAAAAGAAGATCTTGCCTCCACACAAGCCAACAATCCTCCCTTCTCATTTACTTCTAACCTCATCAAGTCGTTAGCCAGAGTCTGAACCTCTCTAGCCAATGGACGTCTAGAAACTTGCAAGTGAGCTAGACTTCCCATGCTCCCTGCCTTTCTACTTAAGGCGTCTGCCACAACATTAGCCTTTCCCGGATGATACAAGATAGTGATGTCGTAGTCCTTCAGTAGTTCCATCCATCTCCTCTGTCTCAAGTTCAAATCTTTCTGAGTAAAGACGTACTGTAGGCTACGATGATCCGTGTAGACTTCACACTTAACCCCATATAAATAATGTCTCCATTGCTTTAATGCAAACACTACCGCAGCCAGTTCCAAATCATGGGTCGGGTAATTGCGTTCATGCACCTTTAATTGCCTTGAAGCATAAACAATTACATTCTTCTCTTGCATTAGCACTGCACCCAAACCAGAATAGGATGCATCACAATAGACAATGAAATTCCTACCTTCCACGGGCAAGGTGAGAATTGGTGCAGCAGTTATCAAAGTCTTGAGCTTCTGAAAGCTTTCTTCACACTCGTCCGACCATACAAATGGAACATTCTGCTTAGTCAAGTTCGTCAATTGGGAAGAAATGGAAGAGAATCCTTTGACAAATCGACGGTAATAGCTAGCTAAACCAACAAAGCTCCTTATTTCTGACACATTAGTAGGTCTTACCCAATTCTTCACTGTCTCAATCTTAGAAGGATCCACCATCACGCCCTCCTTAGACACCACGTGCCCCAAGAAGGATACTAAATCTAGCCAAAACTCACACTTGGAGAATTTGGCATAGAGCTTCTTCTCCCTTAACATTTCCAGTACCACTCTCAAATGCTCCTCATGTTCTTTCTTGCTCTTTGAGTATATTGGTATATCATCAATAAATACGATCACAAAGAGATCCAAATATGGCTTAAAAATACCGTTCATCAAGCTCATGAAAGCAGCAGGGGCATTCGTAAGACCAAAAGACATCACTACAAATTCGTAATGCCCATACCTGGTCCGAAAAGCAGTCTTTGGCACATCCATTGCTCGTATTTTCAATTGACGATAACCGGATCTCAAGTCAATCTTAGAGAAGACACAAGCACCTTGTAACTGATCGAACAAGTCATCAATGCGAGGAATGGGATACTTGTTCTTAATAGTTACCTTGTTCAACTGTCTGTAGTCTATGCACATCCGAAAACTCCCATCCTTTTTCTTCACAAATAATACCGGAGCACCCCAAGGAGATGCACTTGGTCTAATAAAGCCTTTGCTTAGCAACTCTTGAAGTTGTGCCTTTAACTCTCTTAACTCCGCGGGAGCCATTCTATAAGGGGGTATAGAAATGGGGCGAGTACCCGGTTCAAGATCGATGCCGAAGTCAATATCTCTATCCGGTGGCATACTAGGAAGGTCTGCAGGAAACACATCCAAAAATTCGCGGACTATCGAAACCGACTCAATTGAAGGTACTTGAGTAGTGTCATCCCTGAGATGTGCCAAGAAAGCTAGACAACCCTTACTAACCATTTTCTTAGCACGAAGAAAGGAGATGATACGAACCAGATTAGAAGTGTAGTCGCCCTCCCACACTAACGGATCTGTCCCAGGCTTGGCTAACGTCACTGTTTTAGCATTACAATCTAAGATCGCAAAATTCGGAGAAAGCCAAGTCATACCCAGAATTACATCAAAATCAACCATGTCTAAGATAACCAAGTCTACATAAGTATTGTTCCCTACAAAATTCACCAAACAAGACCTATATATCCTTTCAACTATTACAGACTCACCCACCGGAGTAGACACACGAATAGGTATGTCAAGCAATTCACAATGTAAATTAAGACCATTAGCAAATGAGGAAGATACATATGAAAATGTGGAGCCAGGATCAAATAATACAGAAGCCATGCAATCAAAAATCAAAAGATTACCTGTGATAACAGCATCCGATGTCTCTGCTTCAGACCGCCCAGGGAAGGCGTAACAATGGGCCCTGTCACCTGTTTGTCCGTTGCCCCTACCTTGTTGTGCTGTGGTGGCTACAGTTTGTCCATCACCCCGGCCATTTTGGTGACCACCATTACCTCGACCACCACGTCCTCCAGAATGATGGCCTCTTCCATGACCACCTCTACCTCGGACTATGGGAGATCTGTAATTCTATTTTGGACAATACCTCTTGATGTGTCCAGTCTCCCGCATCCATAACATTCTCTGGATTCAAGCATTGGTCTCTGTGAGAATGACGAAGTCTGGGAATAACCTCCAACCTCAGAGAAATGTTGACCGGTCTGAGGTGGACCCCCAACTACAGTCTGTAGTGAGGACTGAATTGGTCAGACTGAGTAACCTCCTGAACCCTTTCCTCTAGAGTAAGAACCATTAAACTCACCTCCCTTTCGAAACATTTTTGATGTCGACGCTATGGTGAAGTCATCTGGCTTCACTCCCTCTACCTCTATCACGAAGTCTACCACCTCTTGAAAAGATTTCGCTGTAGCCGCTACCTGTAAGGCTGAAATTCGCAACTCTGATCTCAACCCCTTCACAAAACGGCGAATCTGCTCTTGTGGACTGAAACAAAGTTGGGTGGCATACCTGGATAATGCACAAAACTTAGCCTCATATGCAGTAACCGACATCCTACCTTGCTCTAGGCTCAAGA
>NC_090805.1:21095852-21105852 GCF_036512215.1 Solanum lycopersicum
AGGTTCAGAGACCCAATATTTCCACCAAGGGTCTGTGACGGTCCGTCCTGCCATTCCGTCACAAAGTTCAGAGAGTCGTTCCCTATACCAAATTCTCAAGAGTTGAAGTATTTTGAAATGGTGGATCACGACGGTCCGTCGTGCCTATGACGGTCCGTCCTGCGTGTCCATCACAGAGTTCAGAGAGTCAATTTCAGCACCCAAATTTCAGAATTTCTAAGTGTTTTGGGACGAGACACCCTCGACGGTCCGTCGTTTCTGCCAGTTTTTCCAGAATTGAAGTCTGTTGCTCAAAACGACTAAACAGGTCGTTACAATAGATACCAATTTACCCATCGTTCGTCCCCGAACGATCAAAAGAAGGAAAACAAGGGTGAAAAGGAGTACCTGAATCTGTAAACAGATGTGGGTATTTTTCTCGCATATCCGCCTCCTTCTCCCAAGTGGCTTCTTCAACGGGTCGATTCTTCCATTGCACCTTGATGGATGGTATCTCTCTTGACCTCAACTTGCGAACTTCTCTATCTAAAATAGCAACAGGCTCCTCCTCATAAGACAAGTTCTCATCAAGCAAAATTGAATCCCAACGGATGATGTAGTTTCCATCCCCATGGTATCTTTTCAACATCGACACATGGAATACCGGGTGTACTCCGGACAGCCCTGGAGGCAAGGCTAACTCATAAGCCACCTCCCCTACTCGCTTAAGTACTTCAAATGGTCCAATGTACCTTGGACTTAGTTTATCCCTTTTTCCAAACCGCATCACCCCTTTCATGGGTGAAACTTTCAACAAGACTTGTTCACCCTCCATGAACTCTAAGTCTCTAACCTTTCGATCTGCATATTCTTTTTATCTACTTTGCGCTGCTAGAAGCTTTTCTTGAATAGACTTCACTTTCTCTATCGAATCCCTCAAAAGGTCAGTACCCCAAGGCCTAACCTCAAATGCGTCAAACCAACCAATGGGAGACCTACATCTCCTACCATACAATGCTTCGAATGGAGCCATATCAATGATTGAGTGATAGCTATTATTGTATGAAAACTCCGCTAAGGGTAGGAAGCTATCCCAATGACCACCAAACTCTATCACACACGCACGAAGCATATCCTCCAACACTTGAATCGTTCTCTCAGACTGACCATCGGTCTGAGGATGGAACGCAGTACTAAGGTCCAACCTAGTACCCAATTCCGCCTGCAATGTTTTCCAAAACTTAGAAGTAAACTGCATACCTCTATCTGATATGATGGATAATGGAACCCCATGCAATCGCACCACTTCCGAGATGTAAAGTTTGGCTAACTTTTCTGCATTGTAAGTCACCTTGACCGGAATGAAATGAGCAGATTTAGTTAGCCTATCAACAATCACCCAAATGGAGTCATACTTACCCATTGTCTTCGGAAGGCCAACCACAAAGTCCATTGCAATTCTTTCCCACTTCCATTCAGGAATGGGCATTCTCTGAAGTGTTCCTCCGGGCCTCTGGTGTTCATACTTTACTTGTTGACAGTTTGGACACTTGGCAATAAAGTCAACAATATCACGTTTCATTCTACTCCACCAAAAGTGTTGCTTTAGGTCACGATACATCTTGGTTGCGCCCGGATGTATAGAGTACCTTGAACTATGAGCCTCTGTCAGAATAGTGTTGATCAAACCATCGACGCGGGGTACACATACCCTTCCCTTGATTCTCAAAACACCTTCCTCATCGATTTGTGCTTCCTTAGCCTCTCCTCGCAATACTTTATCTTGAATTCTGTGCAGTTTCTCATCATCAAACTGTTTTCCCTTAATTTTGTCAAGAAAAGAAGATCTTGACTCCACACAAGCCAACAATCCTCCCTTCTCATTTACTTCTAATCTCATCAAGTCGTTAGCTAGAGTTTGAACCTCTCTAGCCAATGGGCGTCTAGAAGCTTGCAAGTGAGCTAGACTTCCCATGCTTCCCGCCTTCCTACTTAAAGCATCCGCTACAACATTCGCCTTCCCCGGATGATACAAAATGGTGATGTCGTAGTCCTTTAGTAGTTCCATCCATCTTCTCTGTCTCAAGTTCAAATCTTTCTGAGTAAAGACATACTGAAGGCTACGATGATCCGTGTAGACCTCACACTTAACCCCATATAAATAGTGTCTCCATTGCTTTAATGCAAACACTACTGCAGCCAATTCCAAATCGTGGGTTGGATAGTTACGTTCATGCACTTTTAATTGCCTCGAAGCATAAGCAATCACACTCTTCTCTTGCATTAGTACTGCACCCAAACCCGAATAGGATGCATCACAATAAACAATGAAGTTCTTACCCTCTACTGGCAAGGTAAGGATAGGTGCGGTAGTCAACAAAGTTTTGAGCTTCTGAAAGCTTTCCTCACATTCGTTCGACCATACAAATGGAACATTCTGCTTAGTCAAGTTCGTCAATTGGGAAGCAATAGAAGAGAATCCCTTGACAAATCGACGGTAGTAGCTAGCTAACCCAACAAAGCTCCTTATTTCTGACACATTAGTAGGTCTCACCCAATTCTTCACTGTCTCAATCTTAGAAGGATCCACCATCACTCCTTCCTTAGAAACCACGTGCCCCAAGAAGGACACTGCATCTAGCCAAAACTCACACTTAGAGAACTTGGCATAAAGCTTTTTCTCCCTTAACATTTCCAATACCAATCTCAAATGCTCTTCATGTTCCTTCTTGCTCTTTGAGTATACCAATATATCATCAATAAATACGATCACGAAGAGGTCCAAATATGGCTTAAAAATCCCGTTCATCAAGCTCATGAATGCAGCAGGGGCATTCGTAAGACCAAAGGACATCACTACAAATTCGTAATGCCCATACCTCGTTCGAAAAGCAGTCTTTGGCACATCCGTTGCCCGTATTTTCAATTGATGATAACCGGATCTCAAGTCAATCTTAGAGAAGACACAAGCACCTTGTAACTGATCGAACAAGTCATCAATGCAGGGAAGAGGATACTTGTTCTTTATGGTTACCTTGTTTAGTTGTCTGTAGTCTATACACATTCGAAAACTCCCATCCTTCTTCTTTACAAACAAAACTGGAGCACCCCAAGGGGATGCACTTGGTCTAATGAAGCCTTTGTTCAATAACTCTTGAAGTTGTGCCTTTAACTCTCTTAACTCCGCGGGAGCCATTCTATAAGGGGGTATAGAAATGGGGCGAGTACCGGGTTCAAGATCAATATAGAAGTCAATATTATCCCTATCCGGTGGCATACCGGGAAGATCTGCAGGGAACACATCCAGAAACTCACGAACCACTGAAACCGACTCAATCGAAGGTACTTGGGTAGTGTCATCCTTGAGATGTGCCAAGAAAGCTAAACACCCTTTACTAATCATTTTCTTAGCACAAAGAAAGGAGACGATGCGGACCGGATTGGAAGTGTAGTCACCCTCCCACACTAACGGGTCTGTCCCAGGCTTGGCTAACGTCACCGTTTTAGCATTACAATCCAAGATTGCAAATTGCGGAGAAAGCCAAGTCATACCCAGAATCACATCAAAATCATCCATTTCTAAGATAACCAAATCTACATAAGTGTTGCTCCCCACAATGTTTACCAAACAAGACCTATATACCTTTTCAACTACCACAGACTCACCCACTGGAGTAGAGACACGAATAGGCATATCAAGTAATTCACAATGTAAATTTAGACCATTAGCAAATGAGGAAGATACATAAGAAAACGTGGATCCAGGATCAAACAATACGGAAGCCATGCAATCACAAACCAGAAGATTACCTGTGATGACAGCATCAGATGCCTCCGCTTCAGACCGCCCAGGGAAAGCGTAACAATGGGCCCTATCGTTCGTCTGTCTGTTGCCCCTACCATGTTGTGATGTGGTGGCCCCAGTTTTCCCATTACCTCGGCCGTTTTGGTGACCACCATTTCCTCGACCACCACGTCCTCCAGAATAACGGCCTCTGCCATGACCACCTCTACCTCTAACATTTGGAGGTCTGTAACTCTGTTTTGGACAATATCTCTTAATATGTCCAATCTCCCCACATCCATACCACTCTCTGGGTTCATGCATAGGTCTCTCAGAGAAGTGTTGACCGGTCGGAGGTGGACCCCCAACTACAGTCTGTAGTGAAGACTGAATTGGTCGGACTGAGTAACTTCCCGAACCCTGTCCTGTAGTGTAAGTACCATTAAACTCACCTCCCCTTCGAAACCTTTTTGATGTCGATGTCGTAGTGAAGTCGTCTGGCTTCACTCCTTCCACTTCTATCACAAAGTCTACCACCTCTTGGAAGGATTTTGCCGTTGCCGCTATCTGTAAGGCCGAAATCCGCAATTCTGACCTCAACCCCTTCACAAACCGGCGAATTCGCTCTTGGGGACTGAAACATAATTGAGTGGCATATCTGGATAGTGCGCGAAACCTAGCCTCGTAAGCATTTACCGACATCCTACCTTGCTCTAGGCTCAAGAACTCATCCCTTTTCCTATCCCTCAAAGTTCGGGGGATATACTTCTCCATAAACAAGCTAGAGAATGAGGCCCAAGTCATAGGTGGTGCCTCTGTTGGTTGACACTCAATATGTGACCGCCACCACAATTTAGCGTTCCCTTGAAACTTATAACTCACGAACTCAACACCAAACCGTTCTACTATACCCATCTTGTGTAGTAGCTCATGACAGTCAACCAGAAAATCATAAGCATCCTCCGATTCAGCACCCTTGAAGACCGGAGGTTTCAATTTCAAGAACTTACTGAAAAGTTCATGCTGATCATTTGTCATTATAGGCCCAGTAGTCAGACGTGGAAATGTGCCTATGTCCAATGAGGCATCCATACGAGGAGCCCTAGTGGCTGCATGTTGTACTTCTAAACCGGAGGTGTTGGCGCAGAAAACACTGGAGGTGCCAGACCTTGATCAGACAACCCACTGAGATAGGCGAGAACCTGATTGATCATCTCTGGGGTAGGTTGGGGTGGCATTTCCTCATTTTGCACTTGTTCAGTTTCCCCATCCTCCCCTTCTCTTATTACCTCCTCAGTCGGTGGAGGAGTCACTGCCCTAGTATCAGATGGGCTAGGTGCTCGTCCTCTCCCCCTAGAGGACGTCCTCCCACGGCCTCTGCCACGGCCCCTTGCCGCTGTTCTTCCTCGAGCCACAGCCCCAGTGGCTGGCTCAGTTGTTTCTTGCCTGGCCGGTGTTGGTGTTGGCGTAGTCGTTTCTCTAGTTCTAACCATTTGCGAAAGAGAGTGGAGATGGTCAGATACCAATTCGTATCGCCTAGATACCAATTGGACTCAAGTAGTAGCACGAAAGAAAGAATGAAAGAGTGAAATTTTCCTAAAGTCTTATAGCCTCTCAAGGAAAAGTAAAGGCGTCCCCCTACCGTTCCTTAAGACTCTACTAGACCTGTTCTTGTGTGATGAGACCAACGAACCTAATGCTCTGATACCAAGTTTGTCACGACCCAAATCCGGGCCGCGACTGGCACCGACACTTACCCTCCTATGTGAGCGAACCAACCAATCTAAACCTTAACATTTCAATGTAATAACAATAGAAAATAATGCGGAAGACTTGAACTCATTAATAAAAAACCAATTCAATAACTATCAATATTCAGCATCTATTATTCCCAAAACCTGGAAGTCATCATCACAAGAACACCTACTTTAAACCACTAATTCTAAGAGTTTCTAAAAGCTAAAATACATAAGAAGCTACTCCATGCCGGAGGTTCAAGGCATCAAGACATGAAGGAGAAGATCCAGTCCAAGCTAGAAGCGTTAGCTCACCCTGAAGATCCGGTGTGACGAAGACTGGCTTGAGTTACTGTTGAGTCGAAGATGACGGCACGTTTGCTGTACTTCACAAATAACAAGAAGAGAAACATAAAAGTAGGGGTCAGTACAAAACACGGGTACTGAGTAGATATCATCGGCCAACTCAAAATAGGGAACAATATGTATTAAGCAATATCATAAAATCAACTAATATCCTTAGCATGCAGCATTTATAGTTACCATAACCCTTGGTTACAACACCAAGCACATCAATGAGGACTCACACCTCCTCATCATACTCATTTGGGAATTTAGTTCATTAGATTGGATATATTATCATATTTCAAGATTCATTATCTTTATTCCCCTCGTGTCGGTACGTGACACTCCGCTCCTCAATATACTATCCTGGTGTCGGAACGTGACACTCCGATCCATATTCTATCCTGGTACCGGAACGTGGCACCCGATCCATATTCTATCCTGGTGTCGGAACATGACACTCCGATCCTCATATACTATCCTGGTACCGGAACGTGGCACCCGATCCATATTCTATCCTGGTACCGGAACGTGGCACCCGATCCATATTCTATCCTGGTGTCGGAACGTGACACCCGATCCATATTCTATCCTGGTGTCGGAACGTGACACTCCGATCCTCATATAATATCCTGGTACAGGAACGTGGCACCGATCCATATTCTATCCTGGTACCGGAACGTGGCACCCGATCCCCTAATCTCACCACTTTCGTTCGTCAAGCCTTCTTTTCAAGGCATCATCATTAACAAAGTAGATTAGGGTTTCTTTTCAAGATTTGAGATTCAATAGCTTCATCATGCTTATTTATTCACAATTACATAATCACAGCATTCATGCAAGCATACAATTAAGCATATAGAAGGTTTACAATACTACTAACACATATTATTCGCTATTAAGAGTTTACTACGAATAGCATGAAATAACCATAACCTACCTCCACCGAAGAATTGAAATCAAGCAAGTTAATCCTCAAAGCTTTTGTTCTTCTTCTCGTTCGATCCTCTCTCAATTCGTTTCTCTTTCCCTCTCTTTGTTCTTTCTAATTTTCTTTATTCAACCCTCTTTCTTTTACCCTAATTAATATATAATTAAGAATAAAAGATGGCAATAATACCCCACTAATTAACTTAGGGTTACCTCTTTTAACCCCCAAGAATTTGAGTTATTAATATAAACCCACGAAATCTATAATTAAGGAAAGAATAGTCCAAAATGTCCCTTAAAACTTCACCAGAAATCCGACTCTGCCTGGGATTTGCGCAACCTGTGACGGGCCATCGTGCCTGCGACGGTCCGTCCTGCAGGTCGTCACAAGGTTCAGAGACCCAATATTTCCACCAAGGGTCTGTGACGGTCCGTCACACCTGTGACGGTCCGTCCTGCCATTCCGTCACAAAGTTCAGAGAGTCGTTCCCTGTACCAAATTCTCAAGAGTTGAAGTGTTTTGAAATGGTGGATCACGACGGTCCGTCGTGCCTATGACGGTCCGTCCTGCGTGTCCGTCACAGAGTTCAGAGAGTCGATTTCAGCACCCAAATTTCAGAATTTCTAAGTGTTTTGGGACGAGACACCCTCGACGGTCCGTCGTTTCTGCCAATTTTTCCAGAATTGAAGTCTGTTGCTCAAAACGACTAAACAGGTCGTTACAGAAGAAGATCCAGTCCAAGCTAGAAACAATAGCTTACCCTGAAATCTGACGTGATGAAGACTGGCTAGAGTTGCGGTTGAGTTGAAGACGACGGTACGTTTGCTGCACTCCACAATTTAACAAAAGGAAAACATACAAGTAGGGGTCAGTACAAAACACGAGTACTGAGTAGATATCATCGGCCAACTCAAAATAGAAAATAATATATATCGAATAATAACATAACATCAACCATAACACTCAACAGGTAGCAACAACAAGTACAAGAATCATTGATAATAACACCAAGTACACCAATGAGGACACAAGCCTCCATACCATACTCATTTGGGAAATAGGTTCATTAAATTGAGTACATTAACATCATTCAAGATTCATTCTTTTTACTATCCTGGTGTCGGAACGTGACACTCCGATCCCCCCAATACTATGTGTCGGTTCGTGACACCCGATCCCCCTAATACTACGTGTCGGTTCGTGACACCCGATCCATTAATACTACGTGTCGGTTCGTGACACCCGATTCATTAATACTACGTGTCGGTTCGTGACACCCGATCTCCCTAATACTACATGTCAGTTCGTGACACCCGATCCATTAATACTACGTTTCGGTTCGTGACACCCGATCCCCTAACCTCATTCTTTTAGTTCATCAAGCCTTCTTTTATACCAAGACATCATCATTAACAAAGAGGGTTTTAGGTTTAAGCTTCACAACCTTATCTTTCCAACCCATTACAATTTCATAATCACATCATGCAAGCATACAATTAAGCATATACAAGACTTTACAATATTACCCAATACATATCAATTGCTATTAAGAGTTTACTATGAAATAGCATAAACCATAACCTACCTCCACCGAAGAATTCGCGATCAAGCAAGCTATCCCCCAAAACCTTTGTTTTCCTCTTCGTTTCTCTCTTCTCTCGATCGTTCTCCTTCTCTTTCTGTCTCTTTCTTCTTTTTCCTTATTCAACTCTTTTTCTTTTACCCTAATTACCATATAATTAAGTATAAAAGGTGACCAAAGTAACCCACTAATTAATTCAAGGTTATCTCCTTTAACCCCCAAGTAATTGAATTATTAACATTCAACCACTAACTTTATAATTATAAGCAGGAATAGTCCAAAACGCCCCTTAAAACATTTAACAGAAATCCGACCCAGTCAGGGTTACGCAGCCTGTGACGGCCCGTCGTGCCTGCGACGGTCCGTCCTGCTGCTTCCATCACAAAGTTCAGAGAGTTGATTTTATTTAAGACTCTGTGACGGTGCGTCGTGCCTACGACAGTCCGTCCAGCCATGTCGTCGCGAAGTTCAGAAAGTTGTCCTCAGTACCCAAATTTCCAGAACCTAAGTGTTTTGGAACGAGACCCCCTCGACGGTCCGTCGTGGGATCCGTCGACTCAGACAGTTATTACCAGAAATAAACTCTACAACTCAAAACGACTAAACAGGTCGTTACAACTTCTAAGGAGTGTAGTAAGATTCTCATTCCAAGGGCATTTACTACCATTTTTTAATCTATCTGTCAAAGGTGCAAGATCTTTAGAAAGATTTTTATAAAAAAGGGAAATGTAATTTAAACTTCCCAAAAATCTTTGTAACATAGTCTTGTCTGTTATAATATCAGAAAACTTTGACGCAAAATCAATAGATCTTTGAATAGGAGTAATTTTTCCTTGACAAATTTGATGTCCTAGAAATCGAACATCAGTTTGAAATAAACTCATTTTTGATTTAGAGATAACTAAACCATTTTGAATAACAATTTTCTTGAAGATCTCAAGATGCTTAATATGAGATTCAAGAGTTTTTGAATAAACTAAAATATCATCAATATAAACAATTATAAAATCCATATATGGATTAATAATATCATTCATAATCTTCTGAAATTTAGACGACGCGTTTTCAAACCGAATGACATAACATTCCATTATATTGGACAAAAGGAACATTGAAAGCTGTTCGACAAGTATGTTCCTTACAAATCAGAATTCGCCAACATCCTGATTTTAAATCAAATTTTGAAAATATATTAGCATCATATAACGTTGATAAAAGATCTTTTTTATTTGGAATAGGATATCTAATCCATTTAAAATTTTTGTTTAAAGGTTTATAGTTTATAACTAACTTGGAAAAACCTCTTTATTGTTCTGCAGTTTTATTTACATAAAAAGCAGTACAAGACCAAGGAGATTTTGAAGGCTTTATTAATCCTTTCTGTAATAAATTATCAATTTCTTTTTTTTTACAAAAATCCACTAATTCAGTATTCATTTGGCAGGGGTGAGATTTAGTGGGAATATCATTTTCAGAAAAATTATCTTCATATGGCAGAGTAACAATATGCTTTTTCCAGTCCCAAAAAGCACTTATATGGTCTGCACAAATGTCAGCTGCCATTTTTCCGGAAATCAATTTAATTTTTTCTTGTATTTTAGCTGATCGAATAGATTCTGAAATATTTATGCTATATATTTCCA
>NC_090805.1:21115852-21123352 GCF_036512215.1 Solanum lycopersicum
TTCAGTCCACAAGAGCGGATTCGCCGTTTTGTGAAGGGGTTGAGGTCAGATTTGTGGATTTCAGCCTTACAGGTAGCGGCTACAGTGAAATCCTTTCAAGAAGTGGTAGACTTCACCTTGGCATCGACATCTAAAAGGTTTCGTAAGGGAGGTGAGTTTAATGGTTCTTACTCCAGAGGGCAGGGTTCAGGAGATTACCCAGCCCGACCTATCCAGTCTTCACTACAGACTGTAGTTGGGGGTCCATCGCAGACCGGTCAACATTTCTCTGAGTTTGGAGGTCATCCCCAGACTTCGTCGTTCTCACAGAGACCTATGCTTGAATCCAGAGAATGTTATGGATGTGGAGAGACTGGACATATTAGGAGAAATTGTCCAAAACAGAGTTACAGACCCCCAATAATTAGAGGTAGAGGTGGTCATGGAAGAGGCCGTTATTCGGGAGGACGTGGTGGCCGAGGTAATGGTGGTCATCAAAACGACCGAGGTGACGGGCAAACTGGGGCCACTACGGCACAACATGGTAGGGGCAACGGGCAGACAGGTGATAGGGCCCATTGTTATGCTTTCCCTGGGAGATCTGAAGCGGAGACATCGGATGCTGTTATCACAGGTAATCTTTTGGTTTGTGATTGCATGGATTTTGTATTATTTGACCCTGGATCCACATTTTCATATGTATCTTCCTCATTTGCTACTGGTCTTAATTTACATTGTGAATTGGTTGACATGCCTATTCGTGTTTCTACTCCAGTGGGTGAGTCTGTGATAGTTGAAAAGGTGTATAGGTCTTTTCTTGTGACTTTTGTGGAGAGCAATACTCATGTAGACCTGGTTATCTTAGAAATGGTTGATTTCGATGTAATTCTGGGTATGACTTGGCTTTCTCCAAACTTTGCAATCTTAGATTGTAATGCTAAAACTTTGACGTTAGCCAAGCCTAGGACAGATCCGTTAGTGTGGGAGGGTGACTAAACTTCCAATTCGGTTCGTATCGTCTCCTTTCTTCGTGCTAAGAGAATGGTTAGTAAGGGTTGTTTAGCTTTCTTGGCACACCTCAGGGATGATACTACCCAAGTACCTTCAATCGAGTCGGTCGCGATAGTCCGCGAGTTTTTAGATGTGTTTCCTGCAGACCTTCCTGGTATGCCACCGGATAGAGATATTGACTTCTGCATCGATCTTGAACCGGGTACTCGCCCCATTTCCATACCCCCTTAAAGGATGGCTCCCACTGAGTTAAGAGAGTTAAAGGCCCAACTTCAAGAGTTGTTAAGCAAAGGGTTTATTAGACCAAGTGCATCCCCTTGGGGTGCTCCTGTTCTGTTTGTGAAGAAGAAGGATGGAAGTTTTCGGATGTGCATTGACTACAGACAACTGAATAAGGTAACTGTTAAGAACAAGTATCCTCTTCCTCGCATCAATGATTTGTTCGATCAGTTACAAGGTGCTTGTACCTTCTCAAAAATCGATTTTAGATCTGGTTATCATCAATTAAAAATACGGGCAACGGATGTGCCTAAGACTGCTTTTCGGACCAGGTATGGGCATTATGAGTTCTTAGTAATGTCTTTTGGGCTTACGAATGCCCCTGCTGCTTTCATGAGTTTGATGAATGGGATTTTTAATCCATATCTGGATCTCTTTGTCATTGTATTCATCGATGATATACTGGTATACTCAAAGAGCAGGAAAGAACATGAGGAGCATTTGAGAATTGTATTGGAAATGTTGAGGGAGAAAAAGCTTTATGCCAAATTCTCTAAGTGTGAGTTTTGGCTAGATTCAGTGTCCTTCTTGGGACATGTGGTTTCTAAGGATGGAGTGATGGTGGATCCATCTAAGATTGAAACAGTGAGGAATTGGGTAAGACTTACTAATGTGTCAGAAATAAGGAGCTTTGTTGGTTTAGCCAGCTACTACCGTCGATTTGTTAAGGGATTTTCTTCTATTGCTTCCCAATTGACGAACTTGACTAAGCACAATGTTCCATTTTTATGGTCGGATGAATGTGAAGAAAGCTTTTAGAAACTCAAGACTTTGTTGACTACTGCACCTATCCTTACCTTGCCCGTAGAGGGTAAGGACTTCATTGTGTATTGTGATGCATCCTATTCTAGTTTGGGTGCAGTTCTAATGCAAAAGAAGAATGTAATTGCTTATGCTTCGAGGCAATTAAAGGTGCATGAACGTAACTATCCGACCCACGATTTGGAATTGGTCGCAGTTGTGTTTGCATTAAAACAATGGAGACACTATCTATATGGGGTCAAGTGTGAAGTCTATATAGATCATCGTAGCCTACAGTATGTCTTTACTCAGAAAGATTTGAATTTAAGACAGAGAAGGTGGCTGGAACTACTGAAGGATTATGACATCACTATCTTGTATCATCCAGAAAAAGCTAATGCTGTGGCAGATGCTTTAAGTAGAAAGACAGAGAGCATGGGAAGTCTAGCCCACTTGCAAGTTTCAAGACGCCCATTGGCTAGAGAGGTACAGATTCTGGCTAATGACTTAATGAGGTTAGAAATAAATGAGAAGGGAGGATTTTTGGCCTGTGTGGAGGCGAGATCTTCCTTTCTTGACAAGATTAAAGGAAAGCAGTTTAATGATGAGAAGCTGATTCGGATTCGAGATAAGGTGTCGCGAGGGGAGGCTAAAGAAGCAAAACTCAACTAGGAAGGTGTGTTGATAATTAAGGGAAGGGTATGTGTACCCCGCGTCGATGATTTGATTCACACTATCCTTACAGAGGCTCATAGTTCAAGGTATTCTATACATCCTGGTGCAACCAAGATGTACCGTGACCTAAAGCAAAACTTTTGGTGGAGTAGAATGAAACGTGACATTGTTAATTTTATTGCCAAATGTTCAAATTGTCAGCAAGTAAAATATGAACACCAGAGGCCCGGAGGAACACTTCAGAGAATGCCCATTCCGGAATGGAAGTGGGAGAGAATTGCAATGGACTTCGTGGTTGGTCTTCCAAAGACAATGGGTAAGTATGACTCCATTTGGGTAATCGTTGATAGGTTAACTAAGTCTGCTCACTTCATTCCGGTTAAGGTGACTTACAATGCAGAGAAGTTAGCCAAACTTTACATCTCAGAAATTGTTCGATTGCATGGGGTTCCACTCTCCATCATATCGGATAGAGGTACGCAGTTTACTTCTAAGTTTTGGAAAAAATTGCATGCGGAATTGGGTACTAGGTTGGACCTTAGTACTACGTTTCATCCTCAGACCGATGGTCAGTCTGAGTGAACGATTCAAGTGTTGGAGGATATTCTTCGTGCATGTGTGATAGAATTTGGTGGTCATTGGGATAGCTTCTTACCCTTAGCAGAGTTCTCATACAACAATAGCTATCACTCAAGTATTGATATGACCCCATTTGAGGCACTGTACGGGAGAAGATGTAGGTCTCCCATTGGGTGGTTTGATGCATTTGAGGTTAGACCTTGGGACACTGACCTTCTGAGAGAATCGTTAGATAAAGTGAAATGCATTCAAGAAAAGCTTTTAGCAGCTCAAAGTAGGCAAAAGGAATATGCAAATCGAAAGGTTAGAGACTTGGAGTTTATGGAGGGTGAGCAAGTCTTGCTGAAGGTTTCGCCCATGAAAGGGGTGATGCGGTTTGGTAAGCGAGGTAAGCTTAGTCCGAGGTATATTGGTCCATTCGAAGTTCTGAAGCGCGTGGGGGAGGTAGCTTATGAATTGGCCTTACCCCCAGGACTGTCAGGAGTGCATCCGGTATTTCATGTGTCTATGTTGAAAAGATACCATGGGGATGGAAACTACATCATTCGTTGGGATTCAGTCCTGCTTGATGAGAATTTTTCTTATGAGGAGGAGCCTGTTGCTATTTTGGATAGAGAAGTCTGCAAGTTGAGGTCAAGAGAGATTGCATCCATCAAGGTTCAATGGAAGAATCGGCCGGTTGAAGAATCTACTTGGGAGAAAGAGGCTGATATGCAAGAAAGATACCCACATTTGTTTACAGATTCAGGTACTCCTTTTCGCCCTTGTTTCTATTCTTGCGATCGTTCGAGGACGAACGATGGGTAAATTGGTATCTATTGTAACGACCTGTTTAGTCGTTTTGAGCAGCAGATTTTATTTCTGGAAAAATTGGCTGAGACGACAGATCCCACGACGGACCGTCATGGGCATGACAGACCGTCGAGGGGGTCTCGTTCCAAAACACTTAGAATTCTGAAATTTGGGTACTGAAATCAACTCTCTGAATTTTGTGACGAAATGGCAGGACGGACCGTCACAGGCATGATGGACTGTCACAGGCATGACGGACCGTCACAGGCCCTTCAGTAAATTTCAGTCTTTGAACTCTATGACGACTCAGCTGGACGGACCGTCGCAGGGCACGA
The DNA here is from genome assembly GCF_036512215.1 of Solanum lycopersicum. Classification (NCBI taxonomy): domain Eukaryota; kingdom Viridiplantae; phylum Streptophyta; class Magnoliopsida; order Solanales; family Solanaceae; genus Solanum; species Solanum lycopersicum. The sequence goes on from NC_090805.1 coordinate 21,120,244, forward strand.
CGGCCCGTCACAGACTGCGTAATCCCAGGCTGGGTCGGATTTCTGTTAAATGTTTTAAGGGGCGTTTTGGACTATTCCTGCTTATAATTGTAAAGTTAGTGGTTGAATATTAATAATCCAATTTCTTGAGGGTTAAAGGTGATAACCTTAAATTAATTAGTGGGTTACTTTTGTCATCTTTTATACTTAATTATATGCTAATTAGGGTAAAAGAAAAAGGGTTTGAATAAGAAAAATAGAAAGAACAGAGAGAGAAAGGGAGAAACAATCGATCGAGAGAGGAACAAGAAGAAAGCAAAGATTTTGAGGATTAGCTTGCTTGATCACGATTCTTCGATGGAGGTAGGTTATGGTTTTTATGCTATTCGTAGTAAACTCTTAATAGCGAATGATATGTATTGGGTAGTGTTGTAAACCCTTCTATATGCTTAATTGTATGCTTGCATGGATGTGATGATATAATTGTGATGAAATAAGCATGATGAAGCTGTTAAATCCTAAATCATGAAAACCTCTTGTTAATGATGATGCCTTGGTATAAAGGAAGGCTTGATGAACTAAAAGAATGAAGTTAGGGGATTGGGTGTCACGAACCGACACGTTGTATTAAGGGATCGTGTGTCACGAACCGACACGTAGTATTAAGGGATCGGGTGTCACGAACCGACACGTAGTATTAGGGGATCGGTTGTCACGAACCGACACGTAGTATTAGGGGATCGGGTGTCACGAACCGACACGTAGTATTAGGGGATCGGGTGTCATAAACCGACACGTAGTATTAGGGGATCGGGTATCACGAACCGACACGTAGTATTAGGGGGATCGGGTGTCACGAACCGACACGTAGTATTAGAGGATCGGAGTGTCACGTTCCGACACAAGAGGAATAAAGAGAGTGAATCTTGAATTATGGTAATATACTCAGATTTAATGAATCTTTTTCCCAAATGAGTATGGTATGGAGTCTTGCGTCCTCATGGGTGTACTTGGCGTACTTATTAATGATTATAGTACTTGTTGTTGCTACCTGTTGAGTATTGTAGTTGATTTTATGATATTATCTGATATATACTGGTCTCTATTTTGAGTTGGCCGATGATATCTACTCAGTACCTGTGTTTTGTACTGACCCCTACTTGTATGTTTTTCTCTTGTTATTTGTGGAGTGCAGCAAACATGCCGTCGTCTTCAACTCAACAGCAACTCTAGCCAGTCTTCACCGCGTCAGTTTTCACGGTGAGCTATTGTTCCTAGCTCGGACTGGATTCTCTCTCATTCATGTCTTGATGTCCTTGAAGTTCGGACATGGACTATCTCTTGTATTTGTTTTTAGTTTCCTAGACATTCTTAGATCTAGTAATTCGAGGATAGATGTTCTTGTGATGATGACTTTCAGATTTTGGGGATAATGATAAGTTTGAGTTTTAGAAGTTGATTACTGATTTTGTTAATGAGTTTTAAGTCTTCCGCATTATTTTATGTTTGAAATGTTGGGGTTTAGATTGGTTGGTTCGCTCACATAGTAGCATAAGTGTGGGTGTCACTCGCGGCTCGTTTTGGGTCGTGACACACCTAGCAAATATCAACTTTGAAGCATCGTGTTTGAAATCTTTATCAGACATGTATTTAACAAATTGAGCATCTGTTCTAATAATTTTTTTTGATTATAATGATCATCTTGAAATTTCAAGATGCATTTAACAATACAAAGCATTTCGTGTGCTATAGTCGCATATTTGCGCTGCGCTTCAGTCGATTTTTTCCTGAATGAAAATGAATAAGATATTCATGTTTATCATGAGGGTTAACTTGTTAAATATTCCCTCCATAACCAATATTTGAAGCATCAGTTTCAATAATTTTGGTCCATGCTGGGTTAACAAGAGTTAAACAAGGTAAGGTTTTAATCCTTTGTTTAATACTTCCAACGAGTGTAGTAAGATTCTCATTCCAAGGGCATTTACTACCCTTTTTTAATCTATATGTCAAAGGTGCAAGATCTTTAGAAAGATTTTTATAAAAAAGAGAAATATAATTTAAACTTCCCAAAAATCTTTGTAACATAGTCCTGTCTGTTATAATATCAGGAAACTTTGACGCAAAATCAATAGATCTTTGAATAGAAGTAATTTTTCCTTGACAAATTTGATGTCCTAGAAATCGAACATCAGTTTGAAATAAACTCATTTTTGATTTAGAGATAACTAAACCATTTTGAATAACAATTTTCTTGAAGATCTCAAGATGCTTAATATGAGATTCAAGAGTTTTTGAATAAACCAAAATATCATCAATATAAACAATTATAAAATCCATATATGGATTAAAAATATCATTCATAATCTTCTGAAATTCTGACGGCGCGTTTTCAAACCGAATGACATAACATTCCATTATATTGGCCAAAAGGAACATTGAAAGCTGTTCGACAAGTATGTTCCTTACAAATCAGAATTTGCCAATATCCTGATTTTAAATCAAATTTTGAAAATATATTAGCATCATATAACCATGATAAAAGATCTTTTTTATTTGGAATAGGATATCTAATCCATTTTAAATTTTTGTTTAAAGGTTTATAGTTTATAACTAACTTGGGAAAACCTCTTTCTTGTTTTGCAGTTTTATTTACATAAAAAGCAGTACAAGACCAAGGAGATTTTGAAGGCTTTATTAATACTTTCTGTAATAAATTATCAATTTCTTTTTTTTTTACAAAAATCCACTAATTCAGCATTAATTTGGCAGGGGCGAGATTTAGTGGGAATATCATTTTCAAAAAAATTATCTTCATATGGCAGAGTAACAATATGCTTTTTCCAGTCCCAAAAAGCACTTATATGGTCTGTACAAATGTCAGCTGCCATTTTTCCGGAAATCAATTTAATTTTTTCTTGTATTTTAGCCGATCGGATAGATTCTGAAATATTTATGCTATATATTTCCATTTGTAAAGAATCAATATTTTTCTATCTTAAATGGATTAAAGAGTTAATATCTCTAGTGACTGGTTCAATTATAAATTCAAAATTAATGGTATGACCATTATAATTCGCTGAAAAACCTTTTGCATTTAAATTTGAAAAAGGATAAATAGCATTTATAA
>NC_090805.1:21128352-21140852 GCF_036512215.1 Solanum lycopersicum
CATAAAGCATTCAATTGTACTCTAGTGTCTCTCATACCAAAAGCTCAGAATCCTAAAACTGTGAAAGAATACATACCAATAGCTTGTTGTACTGTTTTGTATATGATCATCTCCAAAGTGTTAACTAACAGATTACATGGTGTGATTCAGAGTATCATTTGTGATAGCCAGGCAGGGTTTATTCTAGGAAGGAAAATTGCTGATAATATTGTGCTTGCTCATGAGTTGGTTAAAGCTTATACTAGGAAGCATATTTATCCTAGAAGTATGTTGAAGATTGATCTGCAGAAAGCTTATGATTTAGTGGAATGGGATTATTTGTAACATGTAATGTTTGGTCTAGGCTTTCCAGAGATGTTTGTGGAATAGGTAATGAAATGTGTCAAAACAGTGAACTACTCCATAGTAGTTAATGGACATATTTCTCAAAGTTTTGAAGCTGCTAAAGGATTGAGACAAGGAGATCCAGTGTCTCCTTTCTTGTTTGCTATAGCCATGGAGTATCTTAGTAGGCTTCTTAAGGGGCTTAAAGATGATAAACAGTTCAAGTATCATCCTAGGTGATCTAAACTTGATATCACTCACTTATGTTTTGCAGATGATCTATTATTGTTTGCTAGAGGAGATCTGGAATCTGTTAAAGCTATCCAACTATGTTTCTCTCAATTTTCTCAAACCTCAGGGTTACAAGCTAATCTAAATAAAATCTCAATATACTGTGGAGGGGTTCAGATGGAAGTGAAGCAACAGATTGTTCAACAACTAGGATATAACATGGAGGAACTTCCTTTCAAATATTTGGGAGTGACATTATCAACCAAGAAAATGTGAGTGCTGCAATGGTACCCTCTCATCGATAAAATAATGGAAAGAATCAACTCTTGGAAAACTAAGAAACTATCTTATGCAGGTGGAACTCAACTTGTTCAGACAGTATTATTTGGTGTTCAATCTTATTGGGCTCAGTTATTCATCTTTCCAGCTAAGATAATCAAGTTAATTTAGAGTTTGTGTAGAAGTTATCTATGGTAAGGAGTAGAACATGTCACTAAGAAAGCTCTAATAGCATGGGAGAGAGTTTGCAGGCCTAAAAATGAAGGAGGTAAAGGGCAGATAAACATGCAAGTGGAATAGAGCAGCAATAGACAAGCTTTGTTGGGACTTAGCAAACAAAGAAGACAAGCTTTGGATCAAATGGATTCATGCATATTATTTAAAAGGACAGAATGAATGGAAAAAGATAGATCAAGCAAGTTGGATGAATAGGAAAATAGTGAATGTTAAACAAATAGTTGATCAGATTCAACCAAACCAGGGAAAAGGGATGATAAAACAAATCAATAATTATCTGAGAGGGGAGAAAACTAAGCCTGAATGGAGATGTCTAATGTTTAAAAATGCTGCCATGCCAAAAGCTACCTTTACACTATGGATTTTTTTGAATAGGAAGCTAGCAACAGTGGATAAACTTGCTAAATGGGGAATGACACTTGATAAAACTTGTGTTCTGTGAAAAAATGTGGATGAAAGTCTGGATCATATGTTCCTGCAATGTCACTATGCTGGAGAGGTTTGGGAGAGACTGCTACAATGGATTGGTAATCACAGTAACAGGCCAAGGACATGGGCACCGTTTATACAGTGGAGCATTCAAAATGGGAAAGGAGAGTCTACAAGAGCACAACTATTCAAGATGATTCTTGCTGAAGGAGTTTATGCTTTGTGGAATGAGAGAAACAAGAGAATTTTTGAAGACAAGAGTTGCTTGATAGATAAAGTAGTTAAAAAGATAGCCTATGTAACTATTGCTAGATCTTCTACTAGTATTAAAAATGTTATTATTCATAGGAAGATTTGAGTTATAGTTAGTAGTGTAGGTGTTAAAGTGTTTAGTTTGGTTAAGCATGTTGTGTAGCTGCTTGTTTTGTATTGTTTGGACTCGGTAATTAATAAAATTAGTTACCAAATATAAAATAAAATAATTATAATCAGAATAATAATAACAATAATAATAACAACAATAATAATAATAACAATAATAATAATAATAACAATAATAATAATAATAATAATAATTATAATAATAATAATAATAATAATAATTAAAATAATAATAATAATAACAATAATAATAACAATAATAATAATATTAGTAATAATAATAATAATAATAATAATAATAATAGTAATAATAATAGTAATAATAATAATAGTAATAATAATAATAATAATAATAATAATAATAATAATAATAATAATAGTAATAGTAATAATAATAATAATAATAATAATAATAATAAGAACAACAATAAATATTATTAAATAATAATCTTCTTCTCTCCAAATGCTCTTGGCGTAGGTTAGTTAACCTGCGTAGTGAAGGTGAAAATGGCGAGGGGAAGAGGAAGGGACGAGGAAGAGGCCGGAAAACATCAATAATGATAGTTGGTAGCCCAGTTGGAGCTCGGGTGGAAGCAGTAGAGGTAAATGAACAGGAACAAGCTTAAAATGAAGAAAGGAATTTTGAAGAAGGAGTTTCTATGAGCTCCAAAGTATCTAGAAGATTGAGCTTAAATTCTACATCGGAAAAGGAGGAAGCTCATGAGAACTCAGATCTAGTGCAATTAGAAGCTGGGAGCAAGGTAGAAGGTAATTGAACAATAACTAAGAAGATGGATGGGAATACTGAAGATGCTGAAAGTAATGGAGGCAATGGAGAGGAAATAAGCAAGGATTACAAAGAACCTTGAGTTAATATGTTTAAGAATTACCGTGCAGCTAATAATGGTATGCATCTGGCTTATTTTACACCACAAATAGTTAATGGAGAAGCAATGGTTCAGCTGGAAGGGAAAGAGGTTCAGGATGAAGAAGATTAGTGGAAATGTGCACTCATAGCATATGTAGTTCGAAAATGCCCTGGGTATAATGCCATGAACAAATATATAATGATGAACTGGTCAAAAGTAGGCAAACCAGATGTATTTTTACATGATGAAGGGTATTATAAATTAAGTTTAAGAACCTGAATGATATGAATGAGATTCTATATTTTGGGCCATATACTATAAGCAATCGACCTATCATATTGAAACAATGGTGCCCAGATTTTGATTTTGGAAAGGAGTTCTTAGCTGAAATACCTCTATGGGTTAATTTTCCAAAATTACCTCTTAATTGTTGGGGAGTGGGATCATTGAGTAGAATTGCAAGTTCTATTGGTGTGCCATTATTTGCTGATGAATGTACTACAAAGAAAACAAGAATATCATATGCTAGAATGCTTATTGAAGTTAATGTTACTAAACCTATTCCTCAGCAGATCACATTTATGGATCCAAATGGAAGAACCTTCATGTAGGAAGTTGTGATGGAGTGGAAGCCTCAATATTGTGATAAATGTCAATAGATTGGACACCAATGTCAACCAGTAACACTGGAGGAGTTACCAAAGAAGAGAAAACCTTGGAAAAAAGTAACACAGACTTGTCAATATAAAGGGCCAATTCAACAGCAGGAGAGGAAAGATGATCAAAGGAAGATGCCAGTAGTAGATAAAAATAGTGCACAGGACCTGAACTCAATCTAAGGCCTCATACTGAAAGTAAGCATCTGGATTTCAGTCTATCAAATTTTGCTATGCTTTCAGCTATACCAATTAGAAATGGATTTGAGAGTCTAAGGAATAGCAAACTTGCTTCACTGCCTGTTGATAGAGGTGGAGCCTTAAAGAGTTGTTAATGAAGTGGAGTGTCTCATATCCTTGGCTCATAATAGGAGATTTTAATTCTATTTTATCCCCTAAAGATAGATTAGTTGGGGCTCCTGTTACTTTGAATGAGATAAGGGATTTTGAAGAATGTGTTAAGGACATGGGCATCACTGAAGTACATTGGAAAGGCAATTATTATACTTGGACCAATAAACAGATAGGTAATGTCTGCTAGTAGAATTGATAGAGACTTTGGGAATGATACTTGGATGGATAAATGGGGTCATGCTGCTATAGAATATGGGAATTTAGGTGTGTCTGATCATAGCCCTATGCATTTGCTACTTCATCAAAGTTATCATCAAATTAGAGTGAGTTTTAAGTTCTTTAATGTATGGATTGAACATGACTCCTTTTTGGAACTTGTGGATAAAGTCTGGAAGCAGAAGAATGGAAGTGAAGTAATGAAGGAGATATGGTATAAGTTAAAGGCACTCCAGCCAGTCCTGAGACAATTGAATAAGAGAGAGTTTCAATATATAGGCCAAAAGATTGAGAAGACAAGAAGTGAGCTTGTAGAACTTCAAGATCAGCTATATAACCAGGCAAGTGATGAGCTAGTTACTAAAGAGAAGGAGTTACTAATATAGCTGGAAAAGTGGTCAATGATAGAGGAAAGTGCTCTAAGACAAAAAGCAAGAGCAAGATGGATTAAACTGGGAGATGCAAACAACAAATACTTCAGTTCAGCAATAAAGGAGAGAACTCAAAAGAAGCATATTAAAAGTATATTATCTATAGATGGAAAGATGTAAATATCAACCCCAAGAGATTAAAGAGGAGTTTGTTATGTTTTATAAAAGTCTTATGGGATCTTCAGCAGGTTAACTTTCAGCTATAAATGCTCTGGTGATGAAAAGAGGGCTTGTATTATCAAAGCAGAAAAGAATCCAATTATGTACAGACATAACAGAACATGAGATTTATATATCATTGCAGTCTATTGGGAATGATAAGGCTCCAGGTATAGATGGTTATAATGCACTTTCTTTAAGCATACTTGGAAGATCATTAAAAGGGATGTTATTGAGGCTGTCAAAAGCTTCTTCACAATAGGAAAGTTGTTTAAGCCTTTCAACTGCACTCTTGTGTCTTTAATTCTAAAAGTTCAAAGTCCTAAAACTGCAAAGGAGTACATGCCAATCGCTTGTTGCACTATTCTATATAAAATCATTTCAAAGGTGATAACAAAAAGAATGCATTATGTTATTCATACAGTTATATGTGATAGTCAGGCGGATTTATACCAGGGAGGAAAATTGCAGATAACATTATTCTGGCTCATGAATTGGTCAAGGCTTATACTAGGAAGAATATTTCTCCTAGAAGCATGCTTAAGATTGATCTACAGAAAGCCTATGATTCAGTTTAGTGGCCTTTCATAGAACAAGTAATGGTAGGCTTGGGATTTCAAGAGATGTTTATTCAATGGGTGATAAATTGTGTCAAAACAGTGAATTATACTATTGTTGTTAATGGACAAACTACTCAAAGATTTGATGCAACTAAAGGCCTCAGATAAGGGGATCCTATGTCACCTTTTTTGTTTGCCATAGCAATGGAATATCTTAGTAGGATCCTCAAAGGACTTAAAGAAGATAAAGCATTAAAATATTATCCTAAATGATCTAAGCTGGAGATTACACACTTATGTTTTGCAGATGATTTTCTATTGTTTTCAAGAGGAGATCTGGAGTCCATCAAGATACTTCAAAGGTGCTTTTCAAAGTTCTCTCAAGCTTCTGGACTGCAGACAAATCTTACAAAAAGCTCCATATACTGTGGTGGAGTTCATATGGAGGTGAGGCAACAAATTATTCAACAACTTGGTTATATAATGGAAGAGCTACCTTTTAAATACTTGGGAGTGACTCTTTCAACAAATAAGTTGACTATAATCTAGTGGTATCCACTCATTGAAAAGATCATGGCAAGAATCAACTCACGGGCAGCAAAAAAATTGTCTTATACAGGGAGAACTCAATTAATTAAGACTGTTCTGTTTGGTGTACAGTCATATTGGGCTCAAATCTTTATTATTCCTGTAAAGATAATTAAAGTGATTGAAGGATTATGCAGAAGTTACTTATGGTCAGGGGTTGGTTATGTTACAAAAAAGGCATTGATAGCATGGGAGAAAGCATGCTGTCCTAAATATGAAGGAAGTATGGGGTTGATCAATATGAAAGTGTGGAATAGAGCTGCAGTTGCTAAACTCAGTTGGGATTTAGCTAACAAGGAAGATAAGTTATGGATTAAATAGATACATGCATACTATATAAAAGGGCAGAGGGAATGGCAGATGAGGAAACATGCAAGCTGGATGATACAAAAAGTAATGAATGCAAAGCAAATTGTGGAGCAAGTTCAACAAGTACAAGGCAAAGGTAAAGGGATGATCAGGAAACTTTACTGTCACATGAAAGGAGAACAACACAGGCCAGCATGGACTTGTCTTATGTTCAAACAATAAAGCAAGACCAAAAGCTTACTTTACAATGTGGATCATGATGAATCAAAAGCTAGCAACAGTTGACCGATTGGCTCAATGGGGAGTAGCAGTAGATAAGACATGTGAGTTATGCAAGAATTCTGATGAGAATGTAGAGCATCTGTTTATGCAATGCAACTTTGCCAGAAAAATGTGGGGGAGGCTGTTAAGCTGGATAGTGTTAGGACCAGAAATAAGTAGGTGTAACCGAAGCTAGCAAAGCGAACCTCAAAAGATCACGAATAAGAAGACAACGAAAAATATACCAAAAGACAAAGATTTAACTTGGTTCGGTAAATCGACCTACGTCCACAAAGGACATGAGAAATCCACTATAAATATGAGAGTACAAAATACAGAGAAAAACAACCTCAGCCAATTCACTCAGAATACATGGGAGGTTCACACAAGTGATAACGTATCATGCTTGTGACCCATAAATTCTCTCCCTAACCAAAACTCTCAAAGCCCTTAAGACTGCATTGTGAATGCTGATTAAGTTAGAAGGAACATGCCTCTATTTATAGAGTCCTAAACCTTTTCCTACCAAAAAAAGTATTAGTCAATAGAAAACCTTTTCCTAAAAGGAAAACCTATTTATGGTAAGAAAATTAGGTCAAATAAAACCTAACAAATCTCCCCCTTGGCCTGAATTTCTGACAAAATAAATTTGTCCACCTTCTTTACTTAATCTTCAACAACTTGCTTCTCCTCTCCATAATCTACTTTGCAAAATCTATGTCTCAACACAGAGAACCTCTCTGAAATAATTTCTCCAACAAAATCTTCAATAATGTCAAAAAGGTTGAGGTTAGAACTACACCCGCCAAGATGAACACCTCTTTCTAACTTGGTTCAATCATCGATTTTCGAACCACTAAACCTTACTCCATCATTGAATCTGGCTTTGATACCTTTGTTAGGACCGATAATAAGCAGGCCCTTGACCTGAATTTCTGAAAAAATAAAATTGTCCACCTTCTTTACTTAATCTTCAACAACTTGCTTCTCCTCTCCATAATCTCCTTTGCAAAATTTGTGTCTCAACACAGAGAACCTCTCTGCAACAATTTATCCGATAAAATCTTCATTACTCTCAAAAAGGTTGTGGCTAGAACTACACCCGCCAAGGTGAACACCTCTTTCGAACCTGGTTCAATCATCGATTATCGAACCACTGAACCTGACTCTATCATTGAATCTGGCTCTGATACCACTTGTTAGGACCGAAAATAAGCAGGTGTAAACGCGGTAGCTAGCAAAGCAAACCTCGAAAGACCACGAGTAAGAAGACAACGAGAAATATACCAAAAGACACAAAGATTTAACATGGTTCGGTCAATCAACCTACGTCCACAAAGGAGATGAGCAATCCACTATAAATATGAGAGTAGAAAATACAGAGAGAAACAAACTCAACCAATTCACTCGGAATACATGGGAGGTTCACACAAGTGATAACGTATCATGCTTGTGACCCATAAATTCTGTCCCTAACCAAAACTCTCAAAGCCCTTAAGACTACATTGTGAATGCTGATTAAGTTAGAAGGAACATGCCTCTATTTATAGAGTCCTAAACCTTTTCCTACCAAAAAAATAATTAGTCAATCCAAAACTTTTTTCTAAAAGGAAAACCTGTTTATGATAAGAAATTTAGGTCAACTAAAACCTAACAAATCTCCCCCTTGACCTGAATTTCTGTCAAAATAAATTTGTCCACCTTCTTTACTTAATCTTCAAAAACTTGCTTCTCCTCTCCATAATCTCCTTTGCAAAATCTATCTCTCAACACAGAGAACCTCTCCGAAACAATTTCTCCAATAAAATCTTCAATACTGTAAAAAAGGTTGCCGCTGGAACTACACCATCCAAAATGAACACCTCTTTCTAACTTGGTTCAATCATCGATTATCGAACCACTAAAACTGAATCCATCATTGAATTTGGCTCTGATACCACTTGTTAGGACCGATAATAAGCAGGCCCTTGGCCTTAATTTCTGACAAATAAATTTGTCCATCTTCTTTACTTAATCTTCAACAACTTGCTTCTCTTCTCCATAATCTCCTTTGCAAAATTTGTGTCTCAACACAGAGAACCTCTCTGAAACAATTTCTCCGATAAAATCTTCATTACTGTCAAAAAGGTTGTGGCTAGAAATACACCCTCCCAGATGAACACCTCTTTCTAACCTGGTTCAATCATCGATTATCAAACCACTGAACCTGACTCCATCATTGAATCTAGCTTTGATACCACTTGTTAGGACAAAAAATAAGCAGGTGCAAACGCGGAAGCTAGCAAAGCAAACCTCAAAAGACCACGAGTAAGAAGACAATGAGAAATATACCAAAAGATACAAAGATTTAACGTGGTTAGGTCAATCGACTTACGTCCACAAAGGAGATGAACAATCCACTATAAATATGAGAGTACAAAGTATAGAGAGAAACAACCTCAACCAATTCACTCGGAACACATGAGAGGTTCACACAAGTGATAACGTATCATGCTTGTGACCCATAAATTCTCTCTCTAACCAAAACTCTCAAAGCCCTTGAGACTACATTATGAATGCTGATTAAGTTAGAAGGAACATGCCTCTATTTATAGAGTCCTAAACCTTTTCCTACCAAAAAAAGGATTAGTCAATCCAAAACCTTTTCCTAAAAGGAAAACCTATTTATGGTAAGAAATTTTGATCAAATAAAACCTAACAAATCTCCCCCTTGGCCTGAATTTGTGACAAAATAATTTTTTAGGATCGAATCACACACACATACTAGATGAATGAAGAACACAAGTACTTTCAAGAGAAAGAGAAAACCCAATATTTCGTGGTAACACCCTGTGAGTAAAGTTCCACGGCGGTGAGGTACATTTATATTAATAAATTAGTGTATTTTTGGTTACAGAGAGTAACAGAGAATAAATAGGAAAGCCTAAAATAGAGAATAAATAGGAAAGCCTAAAATAGAGAATAAATAGGAAAGCCTAAAATTAATCAGGCTTCACTACCTAACAATTCTCCCACTTGGAGACTGACTCAGTCATCCCAAAAATACATTCTCCAAAAAAATCTCTTCATCATCAACATCCTTCACTGCCCTGCGAGTGAAATGGTATTGCCTTCTGATGTGCTTTGTCTTCGAATGATAGATTGGATTTTTCACCAACTGAATGACACTCTGGCTATCTGAGTAAAGAATCTTCTCGCTCTGCTTCTTGCCAATTCCTCAAGATAATCTGCCAGCCATATCATCTCTTTCCCAGCTTCAACTATTTCCACATACTCAGCTTCAGTAGATGAAAGAGAAACACACTTCTGAAGCCTGGACATCCAACTCACTACTATTCCACCTATGGTGTAAATGTACCCGGATGTACTCTTGCTCAAGTCAACATCCCCACCAAGATCAGCATCCATAAAACCCTGTAGAGTCACCTTGCCTTTGCCAAAACAAAGTGAAGTACTGGATGAACCTCTCAGATATCTCAGAAGCCACTTCACAGCTTCTCAATGCTCTTTCCCAGGGTTCGCCATGTACCTGCTAACAACTCTTACTACATGTGCTAAATCAAGTCTAGTTCAGACCATAGCATACATCAAACTACCAACTGCTGAAGCATATGAAACAAGTGCCATGTGATCACGCTCCTCGGCAGTCTTGGGTGACTGCTCCTTTGACAATTTAAAGTGATTTGCCAATGGAGTAATCCTGGATTTAGCATCATTAACCCTAAATCTGCTCAGCACCTTCTCAATGTACAACTCCTGAGATAGATTTAAAGTGCCAACAGATCTATCCTGAGAAATCTTCATCCCCAAAATCTATTTTGCTAGACCGAAATCTTTCATCTCAAATGCTGCAGACAACCTTGTCTTCAGATTATTAATCTCCCTCATACTAGATCCTGCAATCAACATATCATCCACATACAAGAGTAGAAAGACATACGAATCAATGTATTTCTTGAAGTAACAACAAGGATCCTTTTCAGCTTTGCAGAATCCACTCTTGGTCATGAAGGAGTCAAACTTCTTGTACCACTGCCTTGGTGCTTGCTTTAGTCCATACAAGCTCCTGGTGAGCTTGCACACCATGTGCTCCTTGCCTGGAACCACAAATCCTTCCGGTTGCTGCATATAGATCTCTTTGTGCAGATTTCCATGTAAAAATGTTGTTTTTACATCCATTTGCTCTAGATGCAAATTCTCCGATGCAACAACACTCAAAAGAATTCGAATAAAGGTTAACTTCACAACAGGAGAGAATATTTCAGCATAATCAATACCTTTCCTTTGTGAATATCCTTTAACCACTAAATGAGCCTTGAACCTTTTTTTGCCATCTGGTTCAGTCTTGATTCTGAAAAACCAATTGTTCAGCAAAGCTCTCTTCCCTGCAGGTAGCTCAGTCAACACCCATGTGTCGTTCGTCTCAAGTGACCTCATCTCATCATCTATGGCTTGCTCCCACTTGATCGAATCCTCCACCTGTGGGGCCTCATCAAAAGACTCTGGTTTCCTCTCATCAGTCAGCAATAGATAGCGTAATGAAGGTGAATACCTATATGGTGCCCTGATGGATCTAGATGATCTCCTTAACACCTGCTCAGGTGTAACTTGCTCCACTTCAAATTCTTCAGTAGGAGTTGGTTGAGTATCTGCTTCGACATCACTGGGGTTACTCTTCTCCAACTCAACCTCAACTCCCACTTGCTTTGTAATCTCTATAACCTTATAGTCTCTGTCCTTGTACAGGACAGACTCATCAAATGTCATGTCACAATGTCTCAGGATCTATCTGTTCTTATCATCCCAAAACCTATAACCAAACAAATCATAACCATATCCCATGAAGTAACACTTCACGGCCTTGGAATCAAGCTTGTCTCTCTTTTCAGGATCAACATGAACATAAGCAGTGCAACCAAAAGTCCTCAAGTGTGAGTACTTGAGTTCTTTTTCCTGTCCACACCTCTTCTGGAATCTTGATCCCTAAAGGAACTGATGGTCCCTTGTTGATCAAGTATGCAGCTGTGCTCACAGCATCCGCCCAAAGTGTTTTGGGCAGCCCACAGTGTATCCTTATACTCCTTGCACGCTCATTCAATGTTCTGTTCTTTTTCTCATCAATTCCATTCTCCCTTGCCTTACCAGGAACTGTTCTCATCAATCTGATTCCCTCAGCTGCACAAAATGCCTTGAACTCTGATTTGTCATACTCTTCTTCATTGTCAGACCTTAGGCATTTGACTTTCAAACCGGTCTGATTCTCAACTTTAGCTTTCCACTTCTTGAAAGTTGCAAACACATATGACTTATGCTTCAAGAAGTAAACTCATACCTTCCTGCTGAAATCATCAATGAAGGTAACATAGAATCTGGATCCTCTAAGTGATGATACTGGAGATGGTCCCTAAACATCTGTATGGATCATTTCCAACTGCACTTTCTTTGGATCTCTTGGAATCTTTGTGAGGCTTACCCTTTTTTGTTTGCGCATAACATAGCTCTCGTAAAGGCCTATATCAACAGATTTCAGACCCTCTAATGCTCCTTTTGCAACCCGCATCTTCATTCCTTTAGCACTCATGTGTCCAAGTCTGTTGTGCCACAGACATGAACCGTAAGCACCTTCAGCAACAGCGGCCATGTTTATACACCCTGCAGTGGTGTACAAAGTTCCAGATTTGGTTCCACGAGCTACTACCATAGCACCTTTCACGAACTTCGACGAACCTTTCCCAAACTCTGCTGCATATCCCGTGCTATCCAACTGACCAACAGATATCAGATTTTTCTTGATCCCAGGAATATATCTGACATCCTCCAATGTCCACTAGTTTCCCAAGGTGGTATTTATGCAAACATCCCCCTTTCCTTCAATCTCTAAGGCTTTATTTTCAGCAAGATATACTTTTCCAAAATTTCCAGATTTGAAATTTTGGAACAACTCCTTGCTTGGAGACGAATGGAAAGATGCACCAGAATCCAAAATACATGATTCAACCGGGTTGTTCACACTAAGGATTAGAGCATCCCCAATGTCCTCTGCTGAATTTACAAAATCATTGTCATCTCCAAATTTCTGATTCTGTTTCTTCTTTGGCTTTGTACAGTTCGTCCGAAAGTGCCCTTTTTCTCCACAGTTCCAACAAGTCACGTTTGATCTGTTCAGGGATTTTCCTCTATTCTTTGATTTTGATCAACCATGTTGATTTTGGCCTT
>NC_090805.1:22428352-22533352 GCF_036512215.1 Solanum lycopersicum
CATAGGTCTTAGCTTAGTGGATCAACTAGAATAGCTATTATGTATGAAGGTCCTACCTTGACAAGTCATACCCTCTCTTTTCTGTGTGGGAGTAAAACAACGGATTCCATATAGCTCACATGTCTCCTCAAAATTAAGAAATCAATTAAGATAAAAATATGAACTCTAATCATAACTCCTTGAGAAGTTTACTTAGTATATGTTGGACTATGGACCCTACCATTGCATTGCACTAGTGGAATCAAGAAAAGATAGGATTGCAGCCTCTTATAAGATAAAGACTTATATTATGTATGAATTGTATGAGTGCATTTTAAAGTAACTTCTCTATGTCAAGACATGAATTATGGCCATGCATGTGAAATCCACTTATGACTTCAAAATGAGTTACTTAGTATATGAGGAGGTATGAGACTCCATGTGTACATTTCAAAAGTAAGCTTATGAAGATGTTGTGAGGATGGTTTACCTATGATATGAACTAAATGAGTTATGACTTAACTGTAGTAAATGAATGAGTCCTTATATAATGTTATGAAGTATGTGGTCTTATGTTTAGTGATAAATGAAGTTGTGATGACTTGTTGAGTATGATATGCCTAGTCTAGGGTGGCTTCCTAGGAACACTTGGTGTAAGTAGTATTATCGTATGCTACCTACGCATTGTACTAGTGTGACTTGGAGGTGGTCTTAGGTGATGGTTCTTATGTGAAGCTTAAGTCCTATGATGTGCTTATAACCTTATAATTATATGTGGTTGTGTTGATGACACATATTTATGAAATACCATCTTGGGTGACCTTAAGGTGATACATTGTACTATGTATTACTTGAGGGTTTCTTAAGGTATGACGTTAACGTATAGGAGAGGTAATGTGTTGCATGTAGTGAATGTGCCTCACATGCTGATAAGTGGCTTTATTTGTTAATGTGAATAGTTTACATGTCTATGTTAAGTTTGTGACTATATGGTACTTGTTGTAACAATGTTCATGAAGTTTTAATCAAAGACATGATGCATGATTTCAAACTAAATGTGCTATTTAGATGCATGTTTTGCATGGTTTTCATACATACTGCATTCTTGTACTAATTTCATTCTTCTTATCTTTTTACACAAAGGGTAGGTGGTGATGGCGAGAGTATGTCTCCTAAGTGAAGGGCTTGGATAGATCTCCCAAGTTCAAATAAAGGGATCCTAATGACTCAATGATTTCCAATGTCAAGTTCTTATTTAAAGAATATGTAATAGCTTAGATTATTATTTCATGTTGTTGAGGGTCGTGTCTCTATTCTACTCTATTGATGTTGAGTTTAAGATGCAATGAGACTTAAGAGTCTAAATCCGGAGCTACTTACCTTGTTAGGACATGGGTAGCATGACCTAACTTGATTTCTATGAGTTCCTTTAGGTGATAAACTTAGAGGAGTAATGGTTCTTGAAGAGTACCTCTTGATGGTTGAGTTATTAATATCTTTGGGATGATATTAGGAGTGGAAAACCTCAATCAAGTCAAACCTTCTTATGTGAGGAGTATATACGTTTGGTCTTGACTTTCTATGACCTTTATGTTTAAGCGCTAGAGGGGATGAATATTAATTAGGCTTACCACAAGTTGGGGATAATGTTCCTAGATGATAAGGTTACGAATGCCCTTAATGGTCCAATGTTGAGTTCCCTTGAACTTCCCTAGGTTTAAAAATCACTTGGAGTGATAAATATGTAGTGGAGTAAGTTAGCTACTAAAATGTGACCTCTTGAATTCCTCACCTAGTGGAGTATTAGTGAATAGCTAGTGGGAAATGGTCCCTTTATGAGAGATGGAAGAAGGTAATGCTAAAAAGGGTTTAGATAAGCTTGATACCAAAAGGGTGAATTTGTGCTTGACTAGAAGAATTTGTAAGTCCAAGATCTATTGAATGATATGAGTTTCTCTTTAAAGGGTTTACCTTAATTGGTTGATGATGATGTGAGTAGTAAACTTATAAACATCCCTATCTTTTCCTTCTATTCCTACTCGATATCGAAACAAAAGAGTTCCTAAGTAGCTTTTTTATGATGGGAGTCTTGCGTATGAGTATAAGTGGCATGTTCTCCATGTGTTATGCATGTCTTAAATGGCATTATGTTATGCATGTTATGAAAGGTCATTATTGCATGAAAAATGGTTTTTTTATCAAATAGCATGTTTCTCATGTTATTGTGCCTCTTGATATGATAAATGTGCATTTAACTTCATGAGATGGCTAGATGAACATGATTGATAACATTTTTTAGGTGATGGTGTTTTGGCCCAATAATGAGGTGTTGAGTTTCCCTTAAATGAGAAAAGATGATTCCATTTAAAATTGTGTGCCTATAAATTATAGCAATTTCCTAAATGATACATGATTATGAAAGCTAATGTCATGCTTAAAAATTGAATTTGTATGGAATAACTTCCTATTGTTGTAACTTGTGTGGTGTGAGCTGCCAGTTTGACTTCATAGGGAAGAAAATATGAGCATAATGTGGTTTTGAGTAAAGAAATCCTCCTTAAAATGAATTGACCCTTGTGCATTGCTTTTATGTGAACTCTATGATGCAATGTGTATATGTTGTGACTAGGAGAAGGTAGTTCCTCCTTGAACAAAATTAAACATGGTAATGTCATTTATGACCTTGATTGTATTATATCTAGACAATAACATTGTAGTTGCATGCATGAATCATGATTTTTGTGAAACTAAAGGAATTACTTCAATTTCTCATGCGTTGAAGTGTAGATTATGCTTATGCGTGAATTTGAGATACATGTATGTCTAACCATATGATGCCTAAAGTTGGAGAAGGTAATTTCTCCAAATGGCAATTAGTATGAAGAAGCATGTAAGCATGGAATTAATTGTAAGAGTAATCCACGTTTGATTATGATAGTATGAAGTTTGTCTTCCTTGTGAGTTAGGTGCATTAACTGATGTTTTATACTCTGTTGAATATGGTGGGCTGCTATATGTGTCATTCAGTCCTTGAAAGTGTTTTAAAGGTTCCAAGTGTCATTCGAGGACGAATGTTCCCAAATGGGAAATATTGTCAAGACCCTAAAAAATTAACTAAGGTATCTAAAGTCTAACATGTGCCTTAAAGAGATAATAACATGTTAGTTAAGTGTGTCACAACTTGTGATAGTCGTTTTACAATGTTTGGAAGGCAAACCTCCAAGAACAACCAAGACGTTTGGAAACTAGTTGTGTTGTGTGCTAGTTTGCCTTTGTATGTTTATATTGTGTTGGACTGTTGTTTGGAATCTAAATTGATTGGGGATGTTCCTAATATCTAGAGGGACGTATTTAGAGTCTAGAAGTTTGAGCACAAATCCACAAGTACCACCAAAGAATCCTTAAGGAGGACCCAAAGGCTGGCCAAGGACTATCTAGGCAGTATCTAAATGACGCCCAATAATTGATGCCCGTACTCACTTACGCCAAGTCGACTAGGGGCGTTGCTAAAAACTTAGTCGTATGATCTCATCCCCTAAAAAGGGATCCTCTGTCACAAATGACAGTTGTGCAGCACACCACCATCGTTCCATCGACGGTCCACAGCCATGCACGTTAGTTGGACCTGCATTTTTCTGCCTGCACGTTGGCATGGTAGGGGTTAATCGAAAAATTGACCCGACGTCCTAATTAAAATGCGGATGCTTATTTGAGGTGTATTTAGGCTTTTTTAATCACTTTATAAGCCTTAAACCTAATTTAGATCTCATTCTTCAAATCAAACCTTCACTCCCAAATACGAAACCCCCAAAACCTCCATTGCAGAACAAGCTCAAGAACACGCTATGGAGATGGACTCAAAGTGCATTATTCTCCAAATTTTCGTGGGATTCTCAATTAGAATTTATGCTAACCCTTGATCCATAGTTAACCTTTCCTCTAAGGAGTTCATTCAAAGGTTTTCACACATGATTCTAAGGTTAAAAATCCTATCTTTCATTCAATACATGCTTCATTCTTAAAGTGATTTCAAAATCATTAGAATGATTAATATATGCTTAATCAATAGTTTTTACATGATTTTCATTCAAATCCATGAAGAACCCATGATTCCCTCAATCTCACAATTTAGCTATTATATGGCTCTTGTGATGTTGATTAGATGATGGTTAGATTATGTTTAGATTGTAATGAATTGTTTAGTTCAATATTACTTTATGTTAGTTGATTGTGAATTGTGGAGAATTGATCAATGATGATCATAGCTTGGAGAGGTGTTAAGTGAACCAATTTCCTTTATTTATCTAAGACTGGATATTAAATTGTGTTGGCTCGTATAGTCCACTTATGGTGGCGGTGTTCACATTCTTGTATATCCTTATATTTGATAAGAATGTCCTTGAGGGCAAACTTATGTTATATGAAGTGTGGTTATGATAATCACACATGTGAAGTTATATGTATAGTCTTCCACACTAGTTGCATTTTATGTGTGTGGATGATATTGTTAATCTGAAGATGATCATGTTAGATTTAAGTGTAGTCTATATGACTTGTTGATATGAATAATATTGTAGAATGACTCCTCATTATGTGAATCCTATATGAATATGTTATAATATGCATGTTAGGAGTCTTATATTTTAATGATGAATATGCTCTTGTCTCCTATGATGTAATAAGAGTGTATGACCTGGATTCCGTAGATGTTCTATTTATGAGTTGGTCATGACTTAAGGGGTACATTATATATTTATTATAATCCTTGGAGTGTGGTTTCCTAAATAGCTAGGTTGTTCCTCTAATGTAATCATGATTACCAATATGAACACACACACTCATGCATAATTGCGAGTAGGATATATTCTTGGTGTCAATTAATAGGATAGTTCTCATATGCACCCTTATCTATTACTACGTATGTAAAGTTTATGATTAGTGAATTATGAACATATGTGTGTCAATTAATAGGATAGTTCTCATATGCACCCTTATCTATTACTACGTATGTAAAGTTTATGATTAGTGAATTATGAACATATGTGTGTAGAGGTGTTTATGTGAATGTAGGTCCTACATATATATGCACACACATGATTGTATGAATAGTAGATTCTTTGATGAAAGGTCATTCTCATCTTAGAAACCTTTGAGCTATATGATGTATGAAGCGAGCAAGGTCCTAAATCCTTCTTTACGAACTAATTCAACTCAAGAATTAAATATGTTTTAAAAAGGGAATTTGAGCTTTGAACCGAGTAAAGATGATAAAATGTGAGTGGGGATTTGACGTTTAGTCAGTCTGGCTTCCCACAAGATAACCTTCACATTTAGAAAGTTCGGGTTGCCAACATAGATGTTGTCTCATGAGATGGAAACCTCCACGTTAAGAAAGTCAATGTTTCTAATAGAAATATACATGTTCCATAACTACGTGCCCCCATAGGTCTTATCTTAGTGGATTCTCTAGAATAACTATTATTTATGAAGGTCCTACCTAGGCGAGTAGAAATCTTTCTTTTCGGTGAGGGAGTAGAATACTAGGTTCCATGTAGATCACATGGTCTATTCCGGTTATGTCTATGTCTCCCAAAATTTAAGGAATGAATTAACATAAAAATATGAACTCTAATAATAACTCCTTAAGAAGTTTCTTTAGCATAGGTAGGACTATGAACCCTGCCTCTGCATTGCACTAGTGAACTTCAAGAAAGGATAGGATTGGAACCTCTTATGAGATAAAGGCTTATGTTATGTACGATTTGTATAAATTCATGTTAAAGTATCTTTTCTATGTCAATACATCAATTATGACTATGCATGTGAATTGCACTTATGACTTCTAAATGGGTTCACTTAGTATATGAGGAGGTATGAGACTCCATGTGTACATTACACAAGTAAACTTGTGAAGGGTTGTGAGAGTGATTTACCTATGATATGAACTAAATAAACTATGACTATAGTGTATTGAATGAATGAGTAATTATATGATGTTATGAAGTATGTGGTCTTAAGTCTACTGATAATTGAAGGAGTTATGACCTGTTGAGTATAATATGCCTAGTCTAGGGTGGCTTTTTAGGAACACTTAGTGTAAGTAGTATTATGGGATGCTACCTATACATTGCACTAGGGTGACTTGAGGGTTTTCATAGGTGATGGTTTTTATGTGAAGCTCATGTCCTATGATGTGCTTATAGCCTTATGATTAAATTTAATTGTGTTGATGAAGCATATTTATTAAAGACCATCTCGGGTGACCTTAAGTGATACATTGTACTATGTATTACTTGAGGGTTGCTTAAGGTATGAAGTTAAGGTAAAGAGAGGTAATATTTTGTATGCAGTGAATGTGCCTCACAATGTTGATGAGTGGCTCTATTTATTATGTGAATAGTGTACATGTCAACATGAAGTATCTGACTATATTTTACTTTTTGTAATAATATTCATGAAGTTTTACTAAAAGACATGATGGATGATCTCGAACTAAATGCTCTCTTTAAATGTGTGGTTGACATACTTAGTGCATTCTTGTACTAATACCATTTTTCTTATCTTTTACACAAAGGGTAGGTGGTGATGGCTAGAGGATGTCTCGTAAGTGAAGGGTTTGAATAGATCTCCCAAGTTCAAAGAAAGGGGTCCTTATGACTCAAGGATTTTTCTATGTCCAGTTCTTATTTACAGAACATGTAATAGTGTAGATTATTATTTTATGTTGTTAAGGGTAGTGTCTCTATTCTATGTTATTGATGTTGAATCAAAGATGGCAAAGAGACTTAGACACTAACTATGTATGTATGATATTTTGTGTGTGTGTGTGTATATATATATATATATATATATATATATATATATATATATATATATATATGTATGTATGTATATATGAAATGATGTTTGAGCATATGATGGGCTATGAAAAGTTTTAAATTTTCCGCAAATTCCCTTTGAAAATGTGATGAATGAGGTCTATGAGATGTATAAGACCTTTGGAGGTTAAGTACGCCATGTTACTTCTAGGGGGTGATCCCTGATCATGACAACGTTTTGGCGTCAGGTGTCAGGTTAATGTTTGTCTTTAAAATTTAGAATTTGTATTGGGTTTCAGGGTAGGAACCAGGTCGTTGTTCAAAAGTCTGGTCCCAATTCAAATGTTGCATCCCAAGTTTAACTTTCAAGGTTGGATTTACATTCACGTGTTTGGGTAGGCTCATGATTAAGAAATCATTTCCTAATTCAACAGGTTGGCAAGGTCTAGTGTGGGTAATAGTCTAATTCGAAATACAGGTACACATTTGGGTGTCGAGGTCGTATTCTAGTTATAAAGTTGGGTCTTGCATCTGGTGCCAGGGTCTGCTCAAAATTTGCAAGTAGGGTTTCGAATAAGATCTAGTGTTGAGTCCAAATTCAAAAGTTTTGTCCCGGTTAGCAGTCAGGGTCAAGTCCCAATTTGAAATTTTGGTCCTAGGTCTAGAGTCATGAGTCGAGGTTGCGTCTCATATCAACTAATGGGGTTCAATCGTACTTTAAAAGTTAGGTTCCATATCGGGTGTCAAGGTCAAGTCTTGATTTGGACATCTGATCCCAATTAAGAAGTAGGGTTGCAGTTTGGGTGTTGGCTTACATGTTAGGTTATCTAGGTCAGAACCGAGGTTGGGTGTTGGGGTTTTATCCCATTTTGTGTCTTGAGGTGAACTTACATTGAATATCGGGTACATAAACGAGTATAGGGGTTAAGTCCAAGGTCGAGTGTCAGGGCCGGATACCAATTCAATCATAGAATTGTGTTCTGGTTTTAAGTTGTGATACACTCAAAGTACACCTCCCTAAAAAGTATAAGCGGTCGAAATCAAGTAAAGAACCCAACTAGTAGGCTGGGATCGATCCCACAATAAAAATTGTTTAGGCTTATCTTCAAGTAACTAATACGCCTATTTAGCCAAAGTCTTTCTGAAAGCAATTAATTAAAGGGGGGGGGTTATGAAACAAGTTCCTTACACAATCTAAGTTAATAAGGAAAAGTAAATATTGAGTTTTTATCAAGTCATGAGACTAACTAGGGTATATTTGTTCCCCACAAGACTAACTAGGGTATATTTGTTCCCCACAGGTTCATAACATCGTAATCCTAACAATAACAATTATTTCCAGTGTTTTGTATGTAAATTGGTAAGTTATGTATCTCTTTATCCTTTTTCCGACATCTAGAAAATTTCACCCCGTGCCTCAGTCCGGCTACGTGTGTATAAGTTCCTATCCTTACCTTTACCTCATATTAGACATCATAATCGATGATGGCCTAGTTATTACTTCGCACCAATCAACACTAGTCTATTAGATAGTATCCCACAAAATCTATGTTGATAACTTTTTTCTTATTAAGTACCTCCTTGGTGCGGCAGGTAGCGAGTTCTAACATTGGCCACCATTAAAAAGACTAATAAGCGAAAGAATTATCAATACATGCAAAAATATTATCTGAGAATTGCATTATTTCCAGGTTACTTTGTTAATTACCCATGGTTCCCACAACCTTAGTTGTGGATTTAGTTACTCATGCAAGCAAGATCACAATTCATTATATTGGATAAATAAATCGTGAACTTACTTAACAAAAAAGATGAAACCCATAAAAACAACTTGAAATTGCAAGATTGTCCAAAAAACCAAATCCGGAAATTGATTGATTTCCCAAAGTATGCAACCAAAAATCTCCAGCATAAAATAAAACAATAATAACAGTCTCTAAACCCAAAAATGAGGTTTTGATCCCCTATTTATAGAAAACACTATCCTAATGAAAAGGTAATTGAAATAAGGAAAGTTCTATCTAGAAATGTGGCTTCAATCGACGACCCCACTGATGAACCGTTGATGGAATGACGGTTGGTCGACTGTCTCCATCAGTCCATACTTGGAATTATTTTTTCTTCACCGGATAACACCTTCTTTGAATCAAACGACATACCAGAAGTTAGGTCATCAATCAATCTACTCCCCATCGATGCTTAACTGTCATACCACACATACAATCTTGAAGAAGTCAGGTACTAGAACCTACTCTAAGACAATCGATCATTTACCTGGATGGTCCGTCGATCAATCGACTCACCGTCATTTGCTCTAGTGGTTCCACACTTAGTCATATTTTCCCGATCTTCTCCCTTTTATTGAACTGTACATCGACTGTCACCACCTACGGACCATCGATGGCCTTTGTAGGTCATGTTCTGCACTTTTTTCAAGTTGCATTATGTGTTTTCAAACTGGACATCTTCCTGGTAAAACCAAACAAAACCTTGTTAAAAGTACTATAAAAAAGCTTTAGACACACACAACACTTAAGAAAAATGCATTGAAAGCACCATAAAGCAATGGTACATCAACAACCTCAACCTAAATTCATTCTTTGTCCTCAAGAGATGCTCTATGACTCTAAACAACATTTGTACACAAGTATACACTTTTAAGCTCTATCAATAACATGGCTATCAACCTCGACTTTTTCTTTGATTTAGCGCAGGATTACTCTCTCATTTTTGACAAGCTAACTCATGTGGATCACATCATGATACAAACTCACCATGCAACAAACACATCTACTATTTTGCCTTTCACCAAGATACCAACTTTTAGATACCACAACTAGTGCCCTTACTTCAAAAGAAATCCTTATTTTTTACACAGTAATTATGAATTTGGGTACAAGGATCTTTGTTCAACACTCATCTCAAGAACAAGTTCAGATACAGCTGGTATTCTTTGCTATAGGGTTGCCTTTATTTTCGTTGCCTATGTTTACCATACTCAACTCTAGGATAATAGTAGGACATTCTTTGTCTTGTGACGTAGGCTTAGTGTCAGGTGTGGTACATTTAGGTATATTTCTAGTGACTTTTTCCCTCTTTGACATTACCGCTAAGCTTACTACCTGTTTTTGTTGCCTCTTGATCCCCTATTTTTCTTCTCTTTTCTTCTTTGACTTGCTCCCTTTTTGGATGTGACTTTCACCAATTTTGCATATTTTTATCTTAAAATTTTCTTTTTATTTTATGTTTCTTTTCTTGTTCCATCAATTTATACTTTCACAAAATCACATAGTTTGCTCACTTTAAGCTTTACTTTTGAACATCCAACTCTTTTTATACCCATTTGTGGGTCTTCACTCGAAATAGCCACCCTTAACTCATGGATTTTCCATGAGATTAGGTACACAATACCCGAAGGCGGGTCAGGGCCAAGATGAGGTGATTTCATGCATTATCCACCCTTAACTTAGGCTTTTGGCCTATTTCAAGGTGCACATGTCCAAGGAGGGACTGGGGACAAAACATTAGACTCTGAGAAGGTGAGTTGGCAAAAGAAACATCTTCTACTGGCTCAACTTATTTGGATCAAAAGGGACAATTCATTCATTTTGTTAAGCTCTTATAGGATACTTATTGACTATACCGAAGAAGGTCCTATGATAACTTCCTAGATTCTAACACATAATTCCTTCGCAGGACTTATCGGGTAAGTTCTAGCTAGGTACCAACTGTTGAACACTCAAATCTCACTACATAAAAAATATTGTTCAGCGACGGATATTAGCGACGACGTATATTCCATCATTAAATAACAGTGAATCAGCAACGAAATAGCCATTTTGTTGCAAAAATCACTAATATTTTTTTGAGTTATAACATAGCGACAGATTGGTAATGAAATATATTTTTGGTCTCTATACAATAGCGCATAACTTTGGCGCCCTAATTTTCACTACGAATTTTTTAACAAAGTAGGTGTGACGAAATTTATTAATTTTTTGCAATGGAATTTGTGACGGAAAATTGTTGCTAGTAAATATATTTTTATGAATTTTAAATTATACATTGACGAAATTTTCTTTTCTATAGCTAAAATCTATTCTACACAAATAATTTTTTTAGTAGCAATGGATTTAATAATTCGTCACTAAGTTTGTTGCAAATATTTTTTAACTTAGCTGGAACTTTGTTTACTTAGCTCAAAACAAAAAGGGAAGAATAAAAAATTTTCCCTAAAATTAAGATTTTCTTCCTCAGGTAAACTCCCATTTCAGCCCCCGTCTCATCCCCAGTCTATAAATGTTCCCGCGCTTCTACCGCCTCAGGTGAAAGGTAATTTCTTTTTGTTCTACTTTGTTCATCTTTTATATGCAAGGCATGGTTGTGCAGTGATTCTCTTGCCGGGATTCATAGTTGTCGCTATGCATGATCCTTCAAAAACCCTTGAAAGGGGTGGAAGTGGTATTTACAAGGCAAATCAAATATTTTTCATTTTAATTGAAATTGTTACCATTGGATATGAAGCTTTGTTTGGTGATTCTTTTTACAAAATATACTTATGTAAATCTCATCTATACAAATAAATGTTTCATTTTTGGGTGCTTTGTTAGATTGGTTTATTATGATACTTATGGTATGCATGTTATTTGTACAAATATTTATTTTTAGGGATATTACTTTATTACCAAAGTGGAAAATTTCATATTCTGTGTTTCTTAGAAAAAAAACTTCTTGTATCTTTGTTGATGGTGAAGTTTTGTTGTATTTTGTATCATCTAAGCAAACTATATATGTCCTGTGCTGAGTTGTAGTTTGATATGTTCTTATTTCGGCTCTTTTAGTTCATTAATCAATCAATAATGCCTCAATCCCAATTCTGAAACTAGTTGGTGTCAACTATGTAAATTGTTGGTACTTGTTACATGATTCTTCGTAGTTTAACTATAGTACCACTGTTTCTAATCTGATAATTAACCCACTGCAATCCTGTGCCTTTATGCTAAGATTATATAGACAAAGTTGTTGTTTTTCTGTTCATCATCTTAATTAAAAAATGCATAGGGAATATGGTGACACTAATCTTTACATATAGCTTTTTGGAACATTGATGTGATAGTTGTTAGAAGTGATCGAATTTTATGCGTATACTCTTCTCTCCTCAAACTCTACATGTTTGATTTATATGTTGTTATTCTATCATTTACTGAATTTTACATTAAACAACTTTTGACTAACATGTAGTTGATTTATTTCTTCTTTCATCCCTTTCTTGCATTTAACTCTTAGGGTTGAGCTATTCCAGTCCATAGTATAGTGAATATTAGGATGTTAGGTACTTGGCATAAAACAATTGAGATTTCACTTCTAATATGTGTATTGACTATAGAAATAAATGTTGTGTTAATGATACCCTGCGGCAGAGAACAATTTAGATTCTATCGTCTATTTTTGCCTCCTCTCCCTTATGTTGTCCATACATGAGTAGAATTCTGTTAATATGCTAGTTTTACAAATATGTGAAGGCCTCTTTGAACCTAGTGATCAGTTTAAGCAGTTTTGTTCTTCGCATATGAGCCATATGGCATCCTTTAGGACTTTGATGGATGACTTAATTACGAAATGCATGATATTGTTAGCTTGAGTTTACCATTTGGGGTTGCTTTTAAATAAATTTCTTAGCAGCTTAATTTAATAGTGGAGTGTGGTGACTAGTGGATAAAACCATTGACTGTAGTTTTATGTATAATAATTGAAACTTCTCCGAGATAACTGTGTAGTAGTTGTTTTGGTACGATAATTCATTTTCCTTTTATCATATGCATGATTTCCATTGTTCTCTTAAAAGATGGCAAGAATGCTTATGTTTATGCTATGCATTCGAGTGTCACTTACTGTGTGACAACTTGCCTCTCATGTTGTTCCTTTGTCATGTGCAGTTGGTTGCTGAATTTAATGTTTAGTTTGTGTGCTTTAGTTTTCTACTTGTTTGAAGGTGAATAGCATCTCTGAGATGTTCCTTTGCCTCTCAGCAAACACATATGCATATCATGTGTTTGAATATACGTGACTCTTTTCACCTAACCATGGTTATGTAATATGTATATTTTACTTAATTAAATCACTTGATTATGGTAAATTATATTGATTTGATGTAAAAGATAATAAGAGTTCCTTTTAGCTTTTGAATATGTCATGATGATTTTCTGTACCTGTTTGATTTGTTTGTGTGTTAAAATAACTTTTATACTTTAAAATCACCTCGAAATGATATGCTTCAATGAAATTAAGGAAGGATTTTTGGTTTTATCTAACAGTCTTGAGTTTGTTTGTGTTGTATGGTTCATTTGTAGAACTAATTTTTTTTTGAGTATTTTGTTGTTGAATATACCGATTTAGGTGATTTGGGATTAACATTGCAGTTTTGATTGAATTTTTCCTAGACCTCAGCTTTTCGTCTTCGAAGAAAGACATTTTCATTTGGTGTATGCGAAACTCAAAGAAACACAATGACATCCATTAAGTGTTCTCTTTTCCCTTTTTCTTCTTTTTTTTCATCGTCATCCTTCTTACTGTTTCCATTTTTGGAAATCATGAAAAGAATATATGTCCTTACATTTATACAAAGCCTTTTAGTAAGGTTTTATACTTTTCATTAGATTATGGATGAGTGTAAAATAAGAGAACTTCTGATTTAGAGAGCCCATAACATGTCACAAAAATAAAGTTATCCGGAATTTGAATGAAATGTATCTTATTGGAGTGGACTAACTGAATGGTTCTGAAGGTCTCATGTTTCACCACACCCTTCATAAGTGTTTATGAAACTCAATACAACAACTCATTTATATTAAGTGTTTAATTGTTATGTGTTCTGTGATTGTTTCATGTTCTTGATAATATCCAAGACAAGTTTATGTTATTGTTAAATGTTCTTGTTAATAACCAAGGCAATCTTATGTTAAAATATTGCAGGAACTACTATTCTAACCTAATCTGAGGATCAATTGATATACACTAGAAGTAAGCCTTACTGTTTATTTTTACCCCTGATTTAGCTTTATTTGAAGGACTTGTTGATCTTTCTATGTGTTTGGTGTTTTGTTAGTTGTATGTTTGCATTACTAGTTCCTTATTATTAAATAAAGTTTAGTTTATACTCTAAAGTAAGTTGTGTGGACTTAAAATGCTTTAGCATCTGAATTAACAGAAGAATGCATCAGTAACTTCATTGGGAATTGAAGCTTTATTATTCTGTAAGTGTACTGGAATTAGAAAGAATTCATCAGTAACGAAAAGTTTATTTTTTAGTTATGTTTTGTAAAGCTTGTAAACTTTTTTCAAATTTTCCTAGTAAGAAATTTTAGAAACTGTTTCTGTTAGTTCGATTTGTATATTTCGAATAAATTTAATGAATATGGATTAGAGTATTTTTTTGTCCAATCAAATTATACTTTTTATTAATAGTTTTGTTTGTAAGCATTAATAGGGAACATGAGTAATGTACAACGTGGTTGGATGTATGAGAAATTGGATTGTCGAGGAGCTATAAACTCTAGTTTCGTAACGAGTGTGGATAAATGTATCCAATTTGCATGCTCACAACAGAATCACTTGAGTGGTGACAAAGCGAGATGTCCATATAAAAAATGTCACAACTTAAAATTCATGGATGTTGAAATTGTTAAACATTACCTTTATGAAATCCAAATAGAAACAACAGAAGAATATGAAACCGAGGATGATGAGCATAAAGAGGATCAGAAAGAGAAAGAGTTGGAAGAAGACATAGATAGTGACTAGTGCTTGATAATATGCTTTTGTATCTTCACTGTATTTTGCTTATATTATGTTTTCTCCAAATATTCTCATTTTCTTTGGTTTATGTTTTTCAAATTATGGTGAATAAAATAAGTAACTCTTGAATTTTAACCATGTGTGTTTTGTTTATTATTCTAACCTATATTTAAATCTACTTTTAACATTAATTAGTGTATACATATGAGGTAACTGAATGTTCCATTTGAATGTGAGGTGTTTTGTGATGTTTTTGATGCCTAGGAAATCTCCACATTCACCTTTTTCCCCTCTTTAAGCTACTGTATTTTCATTATCATTGATGGACCATCCAAAGAGAGTTTGTATTCCCTTCCTTGCTACAAGAAAATTGAAAAAAATGCTATGCTTTGTAGTAATTTTACATTAGTGTTATACATACCAGCTTTGATGAAAGAATGTAATCATCAGGTCTAGGTACCTTATTAGATGCACATAATCTTTAGGTTGTATGATATATATATACACACACACAATATTTTTGTATCTAACATGTGGTCTTTTGTAAAGGCTATTGAAAAGGGACGAGATCCAACATCGAGCGAGTTGCATTTGCATGTCCACACGTATGGTCATGATGGCAAATCTTCTATTGGCGAACGCTCTCAAATTATTCGTGTAAGTTCAATACATTGAAAAATATATATGAAGATTTACATGTTATTTCTTATTAGAAGGAAAAACATAGTTTAAAATTTTGTTGCATGTAGTATATGAAGATATGGTTGATTTATGATCTTGGGAATTCTGTCCTCTTTTTCCTTATTCTCAGGCTACTGTTCCTTTTGTTTATTCCTGAGGTGTCTGGTTTGTATTTGTTTCTTTTCTCAGCTTCATGCTCTTTTCTCATTTGGTATTCATCATCCATTTTCTTGATTGTGCATATATCTACCAAGTGTCCTTGATGCTTTCAATATATACAATAGTCTGATTTATAGCATGATCACTGGCCAATAGACATTCTTTAAGTGAGGTTTCGAGTACTTCCATTCTTGGTGAAGTCGATAAACTGAATTCAAATTATATTCTTGGATAAAAAGATAGAAAAAATGTAACTTCAATAAAAAAAAGCCTAGAATAGTTTAACATGGCATCGGTAACCTTTTCCACATGTTGTTGATTATTGTCATGACCAATCTGTTGTTTGACTTTGTTTTTATGATCATTGTTGTCATCACCTTTATTTGTTACCTGATTATCTTCCCTTTATGTCTTTTTTTATGAGAAGTCATCTTTCTTTTTGAATTCTAGAAAGCAAAGAAGGTCCAGAATGTTTTCAATAAGTATGGCTGACAAATTTCATGTGTTTGTTGTAGACCATAGTTGTCCAATGTAATTTCATCCAAAGTCCAGTAAATTTCATGTTCTGATGTGATCTTGTCAATCAATAGTAGTTGTTGTTCTCTTTTTGAAGTTGATCCAAATTCCATGAGGGTTAATTTCTATGTTGCACAATTAATAGAGTTAAAAGGTTATGTATGTTTTTGTCTTTTCCTTCTGTTATAATTTTAATTCTAATCTTTATTGATCTCTTTATCACAATTTATTATATGAAAAATGAAGAAATATTACGGAAAAAAATAACCTTTCAATCTGATATTGATCAGTGTGAAGCATAATATCAAGCTGCCGGGGAAGAAAAGAAGAAAGAATATACAGTCTTGGATTTGTAGCAAAAACTTACTATGGGCAGAATCTTTGTGGCTCATCATCTGTAGCACGTTCAGTTTCTCAATCAATATCGACAAGAAGTATGGATGTGTTTGTAAAGGAAATGATTTCTTCCCTTACTAATCATTTTTTTCCGATTATTATGGATAGGTTACAACAAGTGCTTACTCCCATTGACAATCCATCAATTGTGACACACATGGTGCCTTCTACTAATACTAATGAGGATTTGGTTGATCCCGTAGTTTTAGGTGATGAGGGCATCCCTTAATTAGTCTCTTGTAACTTTAATTTTTATGTTGTCTCTCTTTTTTATGCGTACAAATTGTGCATAGCTGATGAATTGGGTTCTCTTAAGAACAGTTCATAGATCTCTTTTGATATTTTGCATCGTAAGTAAGTGATTTGTTGCTATCTAGGGATTTTGAACACTCTAAATATTAGTTTATATGAAATATTTGTTAATTAGAGGTACTTAGTAAAATTTTAGCAACATATTTAGTGACAATTTGGTGGTTGCTATAAAAAAATATTGACAATGCATTAGCAACGTAACATTTTAGTAACAAATATACTGGCTCAAATAGCAGAATATTTTTTGACATATTAGTGATAGAATTTCTGTCAAAAATTTATTTGAAATGACAAAATTAATTATGAAATTAGCAATGAATATTTTCTGATGGATTAGTGACATAAATTCAGTTGCAAATTTATTTGAAATGACGAAATTGTTTATGAAATTAGCAACGAATTATATAATAACGATAGATTAGTCTATCACTAACAAGTAGAGACATATATCATTCGTCTCTAATTCATCGCTAAATATTCCACAGAACTCATTTTTCTTTGCTAAGTAATTACTAATGAGTAAAATCTCAACAGCCAACAAGCTGTCTCAAATCCAATTTAGCGCGAAAAAACATTGATTAGCGACGGATTTCGTCAGTCGCTTAATACTATTTTTTTGTAGTGTCTTATCATATTCTCTTGGCACCTCATTACACTATCAGATTATTGGGTTTCCTTGTTTAGGTGTTAGTTGAAGATCATGCAGTGGGTGCCTATTTATGTACTGCTTAGAGCCAACACATTCAACTTATTTCACCTTTGTATGCAAGCACAATCTTGGAAGGGATATCATTTTTTTAGTCATAATTCCTCATGATTCATGCTTTAATAATTGTACAAATTACTACATGCCGGTTCAAACAAAAATTAAAAAATCTCTTGGGAAAAAATAACACATGCAAGAAAACCGCAAGAGAGGATTCTGAGTTGTGTTACTCAGACTTCACCTTACCACTCACTTACAATTTACCCCACCCCAACAAAAAACTTGCAATTGTCCCCAATGTAGTAAAATCAAAATAATAGGGTGGTAGGTGAAGCAAAATTGTGCACATATCGCCGAAGAACCTCCAACATGTGGGTGGGTCCGATTACCCGAAACCCACTAGATCATCAACTTCATCAACAAGGCCACTCTTAGTAGTTCCCACATCAACCGCTGCTTACCCGAAACCCACTAGATCATCAACTTCATCAACAAGGCCACTCTTAGTAGTTCCCACATCAACCGCTGCACCATCACTAGTGCTTCTCTCACTTGACTCTGGTACCGGACTAGATACCCCAACAGCCATCTCCCGTGATTTTTGTTGATGGAGCTCCTCATCAGCCAAGGAATCTCTTCTAATCATTTCTAACTCCGACCTCTCCGTCTTTTTAGCATGGGCTCATCACCGGCCTCTATGATATGGTTGGAGCGCTGACTCTTGGAATGCACTCGCTGCTCATATTTTGGATCAACAATGGGTCTGAACAAGGCGTCTATATATGTGTCCTCTGCTAGCTCTATGGGCACACTCTCCGACTCAGTCCTCCCCATATCAAAAATGGAATCTACATCAGCACGCAAACTAGCAACCGCATCTGGAAGGGCTGTGAAGTCTATGTAAGGGCTGGTCATGCTAGCACACGCACCTCGAAGGTATCTAGACATTGGTGAACCGCTCAATTTTTTGCTTTGTTTGCTATACCACCGTCTTCTCAATTCAGTCCTCAGCCTAAGCAATGGATTTATGCATCAAAATTGTTGAGAAAGGTGGCTATCTGGGCCCAACATCTGAACCCGAGCTTGAGGAACCAGTGCTGCAGATGGTTATGTGGATCGAGATGAGTTGGGGGCCCAACTAGAAGCATTGGTGGGATCAGCTTGGGTGGTGTCAGCAGTCTCTGAAGTAACAAGGTCAACCCCTTGGGCGAACTCCACAGTGTCCGCCAAATTCTCGCTTAATGGCGGTATCTAAATCTAGAAATGGATTTATTGCCCAAAGTGTTCAACTAAAAATCTCCAACACAAAATAGAACAATAAAAATAGTAGCTAAACGAGGTTTTAATCCCCCATTTATATAAAACATTATCATAAAGAAAAGTGAATTTAAATGAAGAAAGTTATATCCAGAAACGCGTCTTCAATCGACCACCCCACTGAACGACGGTTCATCGACTGCCTCCATCAGGCCATACTTGTAAATAATTTTTTTCACCGGATAGCACCTTCTCAGAAACAAACGACGAACCAGAAGTACAGTCCGTCGATCCATCTACGCCCCATCGATGCTCTTAAGTCGTTCCACACTTAGAATCGTGAAGAAGTCAGTAACTAGAACCTTTTCTGAACCAATCGACGGTTCACTAGTATGGTCCGATCAATCGACAGATCGTCTGCTCTCGTGGTTCCACACTTAGTCACATATCCCCGATCTTCTCCTTTTTCCAGAATTGTACATCGACGGTCACCACCTACAGACAGTAAAGACCGTTGATGGCCTTCGTAGGTCATCTTCTTCGCTTTTTTTCAACTGCCTTATGCGCTTTCAACATGGACATTTTTCCTTTAAAATCAAACATAAAACCTTGTTAAAACTAATACAAGGTCGATTGTCAGGGTCGGATACCAAATCAATCATAATATTGTGTTCTAGTTTGGAGTTGGGGTCGGGTCCTGAATCAATAATAAAAAAGGTATTAAAATCGTATGATTGTTTTTGAAAGGTATATTCTACTCTATAGCCGAAAAAATCTAGAATTTTTTTTTCATTCACTCCATTAGTTTCTAAGTTACATTAATTGATGTTCATTAAAAAATAATAGTTTTTTTATATTATGAAATGTGGATTACAATAGCAAATTTTGAAATAATCTTTTAAGGACTACAATATATAAGGATAGATATCCAGTTTTTATAGTCTTCACGTGATTTTCTTGTCATTTCTATTCGATGTTTAAAAAACTTTTAAGTCCTCACATATTTGTTAAATTGTATGAACTTTAATTATTTTCTACAATGCTTTCACAAATGATGATCTGATGAAAAAAGGAAATATAGAACCTACAAAAATATTTATCGTAGTACCTCCTTATAAAGTTATTGTAAACATCAACTCAATGTACGCTAGGATTTGAAATAAGATGATTCATATAGAGACGTTATAGAAACATAGTTGAAGACATTATCGCGGTACATCCTTATTCAAACCATATGTTATCACAATTATCAGTGTTGAGAAAGTGTTCAAAGAACTATATGAAAAACCGAGTGAGGGAAATAGAATGACCAATTTGTAGAAGCTGAGATTTAATATTGATAATGCATCAAAAACCAACCTAACATATGAAAAAAAATTTCTTTAGACATTAGTTACCAACTTTACATTTATTGGGACACAAATAAACTAAATAAATCCAAACTTTTATCATAAAAAAGGAAATAATTATTCTAACATTCAATTTCAATCTCAAAATAGGTTTAGTTATTGACTTAATATGTTACTTTTATAATATTATTTATATTGTAAAACTAAATCAAAATAATAAAAGAAATATAAAATGTAAAGCAATATAAATAGAGAGACAAAAGATGAGAGTATCTCTTATTCTTTAATGTATTCATCCAATCTTCAAGTGTATACAATATACATGAACCGTCATGCCTCAATTTATAGTATAACATAGAGGCATACAAAAGGTTTGTCATAAACATGACATTAATATGAACTTAATGGGGAGGTTATGAAAGTGAAAGGTTACAAGAATAATGGTTATAAAGGTGGAGGTTATGGAGGTTATGATAATCTTCATAATGAGAAAAATAGTGGATATAATGGGTGAGTAACTACTTGGTGTAGTGTACATCCACACTTTAATATTTTATAACACACTCCCTTGATTGTTCATGGATAATATGTCTCGTTAAAACCTTCCTAAGAAAAAACCCTATGGGAAAAATCCTAGTGAAGGAAAAAGAGTACACATATCTTTTAATACGTTTGAAAGTTGTCTCGTTAAAAATCTTACCAGAAAAACCCATTTGGAACAAAACCATGGTTAAGGAAAAGAGTAAAATGCATATTTCCCCCCCCCCCCCCCTCCCCCCGATAAAAATTTTTACTTAATATCTTGGAGATGATGCATTCCAATCTTATATCACAACTTCTCAAATATTGATGTTAGTAATCCTTGGTGAATAAGTTTATAAGATTATCACTTGAATGAGCCTTTGAACGTCTATCTCATCATTTTGTTGAAGATCATGCGTGAAATTTTTTTTTGTTGAAATATGTTGTGCCTGATCTCCTTTTATTATATCCTTCATTTAATTCAGCTATAAATTATTTTCGTATATGGTGACTAGAATATCCTTTGATAAAGGAAAATCACATATTTTCTGAATATGATGGATTAGATTACAACCAAACACACCCTTGACTTACTTCATTGATCAATATGATTTGAAGAAGTGGATACAAATGTTTGTTGAATGCCAATATGTTGTTGTGCCTCCATATGTAAGCAAATATCTCATTTGCCATTGAGCTTTATGTAGATCAAATAAATATTTTGTATTAACATAATCAAATCACTTCTGACTCATAAGAGATTGATTAATTTCATTGAAACTCGTCTTTTCTTCTCAAAGAAAGTCACACTCTTCTAGCATTTGTATAACCATCTATCTGTAAGTGCTCCAATTGCACTAATACATAACATTTTAAATAATTTTCATGAAATTGAAAAGATCATTTCTTTGTGTTAATCAATCTCAAAATCATTTAGTACTAAATGGAATAGCTTTAAGACCATTTAAATCCATCAAGGATTTTCATATAATCTTCATCGTCTATTTAGACGTAATAATCATTTATTATGCATATTCAAGTATTTCATCTATTTCCAGACTTAAACAAGTCTCATTCCATTCACTATTGGAGAACATATCTCCATTTAATAATGTCATGACTTCTACAAAAAAAAATTATGCCCCGAGGCACGAACCGTACTTTATATCGTACGGTTATACTTTCACACAATGATTCATTTGAACCCTCACTGACATATATTTTGATCTATGAACTATATGTTCAAAAGAATCACTTTTCTAATTGAAATAAAATATACTTGAATAGTGTTAATCATTTCTCTATCCAAACTATATGACAGATTCGAATTTAAGATCCTCGTAACTATTTAAGCACTGAGTGCTACATCATATCAAATATACAATATAGGGTCATTTTGATATCCGTTCCAATATGACAAAACATATCGAGATATCTTTATTTTTAGTCATTTTAAGGTACCTGAAACTTTGTCAAGTTTTTATAAAATGTTGTGTCATAGTGCTCTTCAAAGCACTTGCCTCATAAGCAATGACCACTTTGATAATTCGTTCCTCTCTTTTATCAAGGAGTTTAACATTTGAAATCCATTGTTCTATCACGCTTCAGCCGTACTATAGACTCGGACTATTTATTGGAGCAATTAGAGCT
Organism: Solanum lycopersicum; assembly: GCF_036512215.1. Lineage (NCBI taxonomy): Eukaryota > Viridiplantae > Streptophyta > Magnoliopsida > Solanales > Solanaceae > Solanum > Solanum lycopersicum. The sequence continues at coordinate 22,450,492 of NC_090805.1, forward strand.
TAATTAAAATAATTTATCAGCAAATACATCTGGCAAATTGCTTGCAACATTTTGAAAATGAATTATCTTCAGAACTGCAAGTTCACATTTTTTAACGAGGATCTAGATAATTCACCCCACACATAACTTTCAGCTTCTACATATATCTCGCCCTAATATGAGAAAATCTAACATTAACCCTCAAACTCATTTGGGGACCCACCTTGGTGCATGGAGCAATAAAATCATATGTGCGCACATCAAATTTTTAGATGAAAATTATTTGGTTCCTGACCCTGAACCAATTGTGTTGGGAAAACCATGTTTGCTTGATGCATACATGTTAAATAAACTCATCTCATATCAAATTTTATTTGAGAGATTTTTTTCTCATAATCAACTGCTATAATTGGAGGCATACAATTTCCGCTAAGCCAACCAACATTATCAACATGACTTTATAGTTAAAAATTGTGCTCTTAATTTAGTAATTCGAGCAAACAACCTTACAAAAACCGATTTGTAAGTTGATACAAATTCACATGTTACCATACCATAGATGCATCTATGAAATCATAATAGCAAATGGTCCACATGACAGGTGAACGGGCCCATATTACCTTTTTATATGTTCCAAACAATTTTAGGGGATAGGATCTCAACCTTAGTTGGTTCAATGATCATTTTATCACAAGAACAGGCTTCAAAACATAATTATTGAAGAATCTTTTATTTCTTCAATATATAGACGTGTGAAGTCTCAATTTCTTTTCCATCACATTTGAATTGGAATGACCAACCGATTATGTCAACTGATATTTATTCAAGTAAACGTCTAGTTTACATTTGGATGTGATTCCATCACCATTTCCGTATTTGTATACAACAAACAATGGGAAAAATGGATAATCTTATACATAAATATTTATTACCCACTTTGATTGTAGTAATTTGAAGATATTAAATCTTCTCACAATTTATACTCCAAATATAATATTTGTTTTTCATTCTTCTAAAACATAAAAATTTTCTTTTGAGTTACTACTACCCCAATATTATGAAGAATTTTGTTCCTCCAAATAGTAAAAACTAGCCCTTTCAAAACTATCAATTAATTTTATGTACTACCAATTTTCACAATGTCATTTTTATGGTGACCATCTCCTTCAAGGAGAAAATTTTTATTATTGTCATGATTAATAATATTACATTCAAATCTTATTTCTTGATAACCAATGACAAATTTGTGTTGCCACACAACAACATTTATTTTGATTATGGTCACAACCTTTATAGAAAAAATTTAAATGTTCTTTTGTCATCCAATAGTTCATTTTAAAATATACCATAATATTTCTGTAGTACTCAAAATATATATATGACCTAAATGACTATTTATGTCAAAACATTTTCTTTCAATCTCTCAAATCTCCGTAGAGTTGAGATATGACATTCATCCAACGAAACAAGAACATGTTCTTATACATACGAACACAAGTCACATTTTCTTCAATAAATGGATCAAAACCATTTGTACATGTACCATAAGTTTTTATTAGAAACTCATTGTCATGTTTTGGCATTATATAACTCACCTCAACATCACTTTGAAAGGTCAAATGTACCAAATGTACTACCACTTTGTATTCATTTATTTTTATGGAGGATTTACAAAACTTTTTTAATTAGGTTGCACCAACAACAATGTGCCCAACTTCTCATACCACTTTGATGGATAAAAATTACCTTTTGACAATTACCTTCACATTTGAAGCACCATCTTAAGTACAATGTGTCCAATAACCTTTTATACAATTTTAATGGACAAAATTTCCTTCACATTTGAAGGAATATCTTAAGAACCCATAATTTGCTTCCTTTTAATTACCACAATTATTATCATTAACATTTTACCATACTCATATTCATACATTCAACCACTTGTCATTTTTCAGACATATTAATACACTACTGCCACAATTACATAGGAGAATGGAGCAAATTAATTGGTAAATTTCACGACTTTAAGTCAAAAGTATAAAACATTATGTCATTCATCATTGTATATTCACTATAATGCATTAGGACTTTAACCCAATGTCTTAATCATATAAAGACACATTTGGTCATAAATCAATGGTACTTGAACCCAACTTCTTATTATCATGGTGCACCAAGACTTTAACTCGATATCTTACCCATTTGGTACGGTGAAACATGAATTCACTGTCTTACCCTCAATCAATGTCTTAATAAAGCAAATGTAATACCAAAAGTAAATATTGAATCTCTCTCTCTCTCTCTCTCTCACACACACACACGCACACGCACACGCACATGCACGTACACGCGCACACACACAAGCACATAAGCGCGCGCGCGCACACACACACACACAAACACACATACACACACACGTATTCCCCTCTAGGCCTATACTTTCAAGAATTTAACATGTGTCACTATGGTTACTTTATATACTCAACATCCTCACTAAGGTTTGCCCTGATTTGTTTAGACTCATAACTCAAGTTTGTCCCGACATATCAGAATTTTTATAAAGTCGGTTAAACTTGGGGGCACATTGACAAGGTTGATGCAATTGTCTTTGATACCATTTCTAATGCCCAATTTGCTTTTAATATAGTCTGCTCTTGTCTATTACCTACACGACTTGAAAAAGTGTCACTAGTGGGTAAGATCCTTACTTATATACCCAACATATGTGAACAACTTAGATTTCTATTGTGCAACACAATATGAAGTTAGTATTGATATAAATTTACTAGAGTATTGAACTATATGTGTTGTATCGACAAATAAAAATTTCTTCAAAAATCCTAAAAATGACCAAACTAGAAACACTAAAACAAAATTTAACTCTCAATACAACTAGAAATTACATGATGAAGATGAATCATGATTAAAAGACTAAAATAATGAACAAAAAATGATATATGAGAATATTTGGAAAAAAAATCATTGATTGTGGATAAAGAGAGAGAAAGACCAAAATTATAATTAGAAATAAAAGAGAGAAGAGTAGAGCAAAAAAAGTTGGCCTTTATATAGGTCTTATTTGTTGCCATTTAGATTAAGATGTCTTAATGTGAATAAGCATATAAATATTACGATGTGCATTAAGATCTAAATTACTAGATATGAATGAACATCTGAATATTAAAATATGGTCTGTAGATCTGATCACCGAATGATTAAAAATTTTTATTCTCAATATTTGGATGTGCATATGAAATTAAACATTATAAAATATTTTAAAATTTTCATTTCAACAAAAAGTATTACTTTTTAATGAAAAAATTAATGATTATAATTGATAAAAAATTATATGATACGCCAATAATATATATATATATATATATATATATATAAATTATGGTAACGTAATTTCTTTTATGAATTCATTATAAACATCTCTTTATAAGAAAATATACCACGGAAAAAAATGATTTCATAACTATAATATAATATCAAAAAGATGAATAAGTGTGATGGATACTAGTAGAAAAGTAATAAAGAAGTTTTCAAATCATCCGAGCTTAACATATATTTTATAGCTAATCAGAAAAATTAAAGAATTCCCATTTTTTCTCAAATAAACTTAATCCAATTCTCTAACTTATGAATCTCTAGAATCATCATGCTTTTTATAGATATCAGCTTCACAAACTATACTAACAAATAAACTAAATAATTGTTCTTCCTATTCAAGTCCATCTAACTTTTTCTTTGCATTCTTCAAAGCTAGATACACTATTTTATTTAATCAATAACTCCAAAGCAGTACTCATCTTTTCATAAAAAAGTCTTTCTCATTCTATCAAAGTTTACAATCCACAAATTTAATTGAAAGAAACAAAAAGAAAGAGTCGTCACTTTTTTTGATAAAAAAAAACCTTTATCAAAAGAAAGAGTTATCACTACAACAAAATGATCTTTAATAATTAATAGCTTAATTGTAGCTAAATGTGTATTTTTAGAGGCAATTAGTACTCTCTATAATGTCCCTAAAGTCTATAGCGACATTGAATCTTATGACAATTAATTAATAGCGGTAAAAGCTCTAGCACTCTTCATTAATGCTCATATTTATTGCCGATAAAAATAACTTTTCTTATAGTGTATTTTGGACATCTGCTAGTTTCAAGAAAATTTGATCTCAAATAAACTACTTCCGTCCTATTTTATGTCAGGTAGTTTGACTTGGTTCGATGTTTAAGATAAAAAAGAAGATTTATAAAACTTATGGTCCAAATTGAATGATAGAAATTGATGTGGCTGTAAATCATTTCATTAAGGGTAAAATAGACATTTAATAGTTAAATTGTTGATTGAGATAGAGATGTGTCACTTTTTGGGACTGACTAAAAATGAAAGTAAGTCAAATAAATTAGACAGAGAGACTTTTTGGGACTGACTAAAAATGAAAGTAAGTCAAATAAATTAGACAGAGAGATTAATATTTAGGAAGAGTGCAATGACATACAAAATGTTTATAGCTAAGATAAAACAATCGAAATAACTTACTAATTGTAACAAGAAAGAGAGTTATTTGTTTGGTTTTTTTGACAAACTTTATCAGTTGTTCTGTATTAGTTATCACATATTTGTTGTTATGTGCTATAAAATATAGCACAACCTACAAGAAAATTTCCACAAAAGTATATGAAGAAACATGTACACAGCGACAAAAGAGAAGATCCATTTTCAATCATTTTTAACAGAGTTAAAAAAAAAGTCACAAAAATAGCAAAATGAAATTGCAATAGATAAATGAATCACTATGACATATAGTACAAGATTAAGCTTCGTGAAATAGGAGGGAGAAAACTTTACATAATGAAACACACTTTATAAGAAGGTTTATTAATGTTCTTGAATTTGACTCCCCTATAGTGAAAAAAATCCTACAAATAATAGTGGAACAAATAAAAGTTTTGTTTATGTAATGACCCTCCAAGTCATTTATGTACTAATGTCTTCTTCTTTTTTTGTGCATTCCATTAGCAACCCCTAATCTTTTATGATTTACTGGGACTGGCAGTTTTGTGGTCACATGCTCGTTAATTTAGATTATCTGTAAGTATTAATTTTTTGGAGCTTCAAATTTTAATGGTTGACTTTGGTCAAAATTTTAGGAAGACAACCTCAAATACAATTCTGACAATTTCGTTAATTCAGGAACATCGAGTTCGGTCTAGAGGGACCTTTAAAATGGATCCCAAGGCTTCCAAGTGAATTTCAAGCCACTTGTGTAGTTTTACATAAAATGGATATTGAGTATTAGTCCCACTTATTATTGAGATGAACTTTGTATGAACTTTGACTACAAATTAGTTCAGTGTCTAATGCTGAATTTTGAAGGGGTGGCTTTTTTTATTTGTATGAAAAGGCTTTTGATTAAATGTCGAGCACTTAGTAGGGGTTTCAGAATGTATATCAAACAGGTAAAAAGTAGCCGAAGTCTAGACCATATTCCTCGTGGGATCATTCCTTGCCTCAGTTAGGTTCTTCATTTAGCAAAGACTGTTTATACTTCTTTTGGGAGGTGTAATTTGAGCATATCAGAGGTCACTGGTTGTACAAAATGAAACTTTCCCTTGAAATATTTTGGTTTCACTATTGGCCATCATAAGAAAAAGAACGTGCATTTCTCAGAATTGATAAAAGAAGATTCAAAGAAAGTTGTAGCTATGGAAAGGAAACCTATTATAGAAGTAAAGGTACTTTAAACAACAATATCTTACATAATATTCATATATACCTATTATTTGTCATCAATCCTCCTAAATGTGTGATATATGATCTTCATAGAAATTTTGCTAAATTCTTGTAGAATTTCAAGAAAGTGGGTAGAGCTACCAACTGAATTGCATAGAATAATATTTGTGTACCAAAAGAAGAAAGAGGATTAGGATTTAGATCACTGTTTGATATTTCTAAGTCTTTATTTGCTTAAGTATGGTGGAAATTCAATACTACTAATAAAATGTAGTGTAATAATATGGGGGACAAGTATTGCAAGAGACTAACACCACAAATAGTATAATGAAGAGGGGGATCACAAGTATGGGAAAATATGTTAATGGCAAGTGCTTTCTTTGATCAAAAGATATGGTGGGGAAAAAAAGGGACATGCTAGTGTATGGTTTGATAATTGGACACAATTGGGGCTCTGTTTTTTCAAATGGATGTTCAGCACGATCATAGTAAGTGAAATTTGTCATTCAATCGGTCAAAGAAGATGGATGGAATCAGGCAGTGTTACAAGCTAATTTTGATGAGAAAGTATGAAATCACATTGACATTGTCATGGAAATTTTGTACATACTCAGTGTAGAGATAAACCTTGGTGAGTGCCTAGTGGATCTGTATAATAAAGGTAGGAACAATAAGGGGTTTCTGAAAATACATCTAACCTATGGATGAAAGGATTACCCTATAAGGTGTTCTTACTATTATGAAGGATGTGGTTTAGAAAAATTCCAAGTGGGGAAATTTTTATCAGAAGAGGTATTGCTGATTTTTGAAATGTTTTTGTTGTAACAACAATATACATGAATACTGTGTACATCTATTTATTAATTAACATGATTGTAACCATATTTGGAAGTGGTTTAGTGAAGTTGCATGAGTACAATGCATGTTAGTGCAGATTAAGCAAGTCTTGGAGGAGAGGTGGAAGGTTGATTGTGCTAATAAATTGATGTTTATTTTCAAAGTAGTTACTGTGTTTATAATATTACAGATTGGAAAACGAGGAATGTGATTAAACATGGGAGATTATGTCAACAGTTATTTAATTTGAAAAGAACAGTATGCCAAACATAAGAATAGAAATAGTATGTGATACTGGATGTAAGCTACATGATTAAACATCAGGCAAGTAGAATCAAGGAAGCTAAACATACAAACAACAACTGTGGAAGAATAAGGATACATTCAATATCAAAATCTCCGAATACCTTATTTGGAAGTTGAAAATTTAATCTCTTTAACAGTGGTATCAACTTCATTGGGGTTCAATCTGTTGAGAGGAAAATTTGAGAATCCTAATAATGGGGTAATGAGAAATATATTGAAAATGATTATAAAAAGAAAAAACTGTTTCACACCTTTTTTATATATGTAAAGCTATGTCATATTAATGTTTAAGAAGTCTTCATCAGTGTTGAATCGTGATGTCGGTGAGAATTTTTGATATCCAAATGATTACAAGTCAAACATGACAAGTGTTTGTAGTTATATTGGTGGTTGAGGTGCGTTTTTTGGGTATAGAGATGGTCACGATGCCGGCGCACACTTGGAACAAAAATGAAGGCGTGGCTAAGGATTTATCTTCTCGTTTTGCCTTTTCTTTCCTTTTCTGATTTAGACTAATGAATTTTTACTTTTGAGGTATGTGCTACTTTTAGGCCTAGAACTTCGTGATTTTTTATTGCTAATCTTTTTTAGGGAAAATTAGCAATTAAAACATAATATCTAACATATTTAGTCAAAATGAAAACACTTTAAAATATTTATTTAAAATGTCATAATGAAAATATTTTTGAAAATAAGATGTATTTGAATTTGAGTTTAAATTTTATCCACCGTCAGTGTATACTTTTTTACACTGACACATACTTTTAAAGCAAGTTTCTTTTTTATTATTAGTACTTTTTATTTTATAAAATATAAATATCAAATATAGTAATATAAGGTAATTAGGATTCTACTTTTATTATATCCACTAATTTATTATTTTATTTCATTACTAAATGAAATTATCATATCTTTTACTCGTGTGCAACAAAAGTGAAGCTAATGAAAGCATCCACCATTGAAACAGTTTAATGAGAAACAATTACCAATCATCAAAATTCATTTTTTTTTCTTTTTTTATAGAGTTAAGTGGATTCTTGCCCCTTTTTTTTTTTGGAATTTCACTCCTTCTAATTAACCTAATACCCAAGAACCTTTCTGCTTCTCTTGTTACACTTCTACCCCCACCGCTCATGTCCTACCCCTATTTTTACATTTTCGAATTTTCTTTTCTGATGGTGATCATAAACTTTTCATCAAAATATATGGTTTATTTCAAGAAATTTTCTCTATCGTTAAAGTAAATCTATTTATTAAATAAAGTTTATTTCTCGATTGGCAAGGTAATTTCCATTATTTATTTAGATTTATTGTTTAGGATAACTGGTTATGTCATGTATTTCAGAATTCTATGTATTACGAATTGCAATATCACGTTATTATTTTTAATTTTTATGAAAGTTTGTTTACTTATTTATACATCTCAGGTTCTAGTCAATTAAATTGTTATATTTGATTTTTTCTGATTTTTTAAATATTTCTGATTTATTAGAATCTACAAATTCATTCATATGTTTATTTTGTTTGATTTTTAATATATTTGTATTTACTTTTAGGGTTTTAGATTCGGGGAAAGCATATGTATGTCTACAATATCTGAATAAACAATTTATTTGTTCATTCATACTATCAATATATCAAAAAGTTTTATATTTTTTGTTTTTATATTGTATTTCAATCTCAATTAGTATACTAACATGTTTGTATTTCCTTCTTAATTTGTGTTCTTCCTAAATATATGCTAACAATTTATATTTCATTGGGTATTCATTCTGTATTTCAATCTCAATTTGTATGTGAAAAAGTTTGTATTTATCTTTTGTTTTGTATTCTACCTAATTTTATATCAACAAGTTATGTATTTTATGTGTCTACTTTACCTTTCAAAATCACTTTGTATTTCAAATGACGAGAGTATTTCTTTTGTATTCACAACTTTATATTGAATCTCACTTTAAATTAATTTTGTATTTTCATCTCTGTTTATATTCATATATTGTTGTATTCAACTTATAGTTCATGATCGATTAGTTTGTATTTTACCTTTCAAAATCACTTTGTATTTCAAGTGAATAAAGTATTACTTTTTCTATTCACAACTTTATATCCAATCTCACTTTGTATTTTCATCTCACTTTTGTATTCATATATTGTTGTACTCAACATATAATTCATAATCAATTACTTACATTAAATTAATGAGATAAAAATTATTGTATGCATACAAACAAAAAAAAACAGCTACTTAACTTTAAAAAAGAAAATTTTCATTCGTTATACATCATAATTTAGATATATAATATCCAGAAAAAGCAATAAATCTCAATATATACAAAGATTTCACTAATTCAATCATGAAAAAAAACTCATATACTCGACATATATGAATATCTGTCACGACCCAAAACGAGTCGTGAGTAGCACCCACACTTAACATTAGAAATATTTAGTCGATTAATTATTCGTGGTACACCTTTAATTTTTCAGAATTTGATAGTTATTTAAATATCACATTATAATTTAAGTTTAACTTATTGAGATAGGTAATTAAATATAAGGTGTAGTATATTATATGAATTACATTAAAGTATGCTAATGGAAGGAAATAAAACTTAGCCTTAAGTTTGAATATTAGAAAATCGATTATAGAATTAGGTGAGTTGATGGGTATAGGCCAGACACAGAATAATCGGAGTGTTTATCGTCTTGTTAACTTACACCTTATGTATATATATATACTTGATAGATTGGAAGGGTTCGGGGGCAATAAGGAAAGAAAAGGCATTGGAGAAGTAGTTGCTTGACTTTGGTTATTAGGTGGAGGTAGGTTATCATTTATTTCTATTTGACACATAAACTTTCAATAGCGATTGATATGTATTGAGTGATATTGTAAAGTATCCTATGTACTTGATTGTGTGGTTGAATGTCTTGATTGTGTGGTTTTTGGTTGGCCTAAAATTATGAGACTGTTGAATTTCTAATTTTGAACCCTCTCTACTAAAATGACGCCTTGAATAAAGAAGGCTTGATGAAATAAAATAATGAGATAATTGGATCGGAGTGTCACGTTCCTACATGGTATTATTGGATCGGAGTGTCACGTTCCGACACGGTATATGGGATCAGAGTGTCACGTTTCGACACAATAACATTAAAGGAAAGAAATCTTGAATTAAATTAATATACTCAATCTCAAAGAATACATTTTCCAAATGAGTATGGTGTGGAGGCATGAGTCCTCATAGGTGTGCTTGATGTTTTGATTGATGGTTTACCTATTATGGTGTTGTTGTCATTGGTTCATGTATTTGTTGCTTTCCACCTCTTAAGTATTGTAGTTGATTATATATTATTATTCAATATATATTGGTTCTATTTTAAGTTGGCCAATGATACCTACTCAGTATGTGTTCATTGTACTGATCCCTACTTGTATTTTCTTCTTTGTTCTTTTGTCGAGTGCGACAAGTGTACCAATGAATTTGAATCGCTCTCATCTCTAGACAGTCTACAACACATCAGAGTTTCGGGTAAGATATTAATTTTAACTCGTGTTGGATTCTCTCAGTCATTACCTGATGTCCTTTGTTTTTCATACACGAATTGCTTTATTTCATTTATTTTGCTGTCTTTGATACTCTTAGATTTAGTAATTGGAGATTAGATGTCCTTGTTGTGATGACTTTCAGTCTTTGGGAAATGATATTTAGTATGTTTTGAGCTTCCACATTATGCTTGAAGTTTGTAAGTTGGGGTTAAGTTCTTTGGTTCTCCCACCTAGGGGGTTAAGTGTGGGTGTCATTCACGACTCGTTTTTGATAATGACAAACGTGGTATCAGAGCGTTAGATTCAGTGATCTCATCACATAATGACGAGTCTAGTAGAGTCTTGTTGAACGGTATGGGGACACCTTTACTTTTCTTTGAGGGGCTATAGGACTTTAGGAAAACTTGATTCCTTCTTTCTTTCGTGCTACTACTTGAATCCATATGGTATCGATGTGATTCAAATTGGTATCTATACTTCTTCCTCTATTTCACATATGGTTAGTACTAGAGTATTAGAAGTTGAAATAACAACATCAAAAAGAAGAAAATGTGCTCTTGAAAATAGGTTTATTTTCTCAAATTACTACATGATTTGTAATGACTAGTGACCAACATGGTTTTTCTTTTTTAAGTCAAAGTTTAAAGCCTTATTCTTCATGGATGCTGATTGTGCAGATGGCTTTGCTTTCATTGTTCATTATTTTGTGTTGTTTTATGAATATAGTGGAGAGTCTTAGTTTCGAGTTTTGACATACTAGTTTCGAGGAGATGTAAAATGTGGCGATAGTCTCATGTTGAGTGTTGATTAGTAAAGGAACTACTTATGACTTAAGACAACATTGTCTCGGTTCTTCATTCAATTATATACCCCAAATTTTGAGGGATGGGAAGAGATATTTCCTAAGGAAAAACTAGAAAATGAACATCACTAGGTTAGAAAATTCAGTTAGTAGAGTTTTCCTAACATATATAGGTTGCATAGTGAATGATGAAATTATGTTGAGGCAATTGACGCATAATTTTCTTTTATGATTTCATAGGTTGTGTGTACATAAAAAAGGGTCATGATTGACTACAATAATAATACTAGTGATATCGGTGTTGACTTGGTTAAAGTCATAGAGTGTGATATTTTTTTTGTCGACCTAAGCTACAAAAGAATGAATATTGCTTTGGATGAGATACCAAAAAGATTTGATGGCGTATTGTAGTCACTTAATGGGCAAAAATTTCTTTGAGTAACTTTTTAGCGAGGGTATGATGTATTCTAGTGGTGGATTTAATGGACTTTCATGGTGTGGTACTATAGGTATATGAAAATGGATATGTCGATTATAAGGTGAGAATACTAACTACTTAAGGAGTTACCAGTGGTATGACATAGTCAGATAATAAGATTCAATGTTGCATTCACATTTGAGAAACAAACTAGTTTATTACTATGGGCGCTTGGATTGAACATTATTTTTAAGGAAAATTTTAGTGGTGGATTTTTGGTACAATATTGATACATTTAGGATGTGAAATGCATCTTGAGGGTTCTGAATGAGGAGCGGTGATCTTATCTTAAATTTTTGAGGGATAGATTGATACTAGAATGACAAACTTCTAGGGGAAGAAAGTCCTAGTGAGTATACTTTGGGTGAATTAGATTGAAGATTTTAATAAGAAAGTGCGTATATAATTCGTTAGTCCCTTGATTTTGATTACTATATTTGAGTTTAAAGTGTCATGTCGAGAAAATAAATTGACTTTGTGGTGATGAAAAGGGCTTACAAAGAATGAAGGAAATAGGATTAAGTGATGGATGGTGACGGAGATGCAATTATAGAATACAAATTGTCGGTAAATTAATTTTGTATGGTGATCAAAACTTGCGAGTATCTAAGGTTGAGATTTCTACTATTTAGTGAGTAATGTGGTTGTATGACAAATTTTACGAGATGGTAGGGCACCACTCGCATTGAATTTAAAGAAGCTAGAGTCATAATCAAAATAAAATAAAATTAATGGAATGTAGAGTAACCTTCAGAGAGAACTGAGAGGAAAAAAAATTCTCAAATTGTAAGGGGTAAAGATGTATCTTCAAAGGAGTTAAAAATTGAATTTAGTGACGCGTATTCCATCTGTTTTTCTCTTATTATGATAATAGTGTCACATGTTCATCATATTGGTCAAAAATGATTGGAAAAGACTTGAGAAAAGAGTCTACATACATTCAACTCGAATGTGACAATAAGTTCTTTGTGATTTTGAATTTAGTAATGAGTACTATTGAGTTTTTAGCAAAGGATATGGTAAAATCTATGAAGAGGTGGTCAATGATAAATTAAAATACATAAATTCCTAAAAATCTTCAAGGTATGAGCTAATGTTGATAGATAAGGGAATTTGGTTATATGGATTAAATCAAGTTCAAGTTCCTTATTTTAAGTCGACATTTATGGTAGTAGATTTAGTCAAGGTATGAATTAGTAAGGTAATTAATAATTAATCCTGTGGTGCATTGGGTATTTGGAAGAATCTGTGTGTGTTTTGAGTCGTAAAGTTTGTTACTTTGATTGTTTAAGGAGGTAAGGAAGAGTTTTCCTTGGAGTTTCGATTTAGAGTGTGAAGTAAAATGTCATGGTTTGTTGGTAAAAGAATGAGATCGGTAAGCGAGGTAAGCTTAGTCCAAGGTATATTGATCCATTTGAAGTTCTAAAACGCGTGGGGGAGGTGGCCTATGAATTGGCATTGCCTCCAGGCTGTCAGTTTTGCACCCGACATTTCATGTGTCTATGCTGAAAAAATACCGTGGTGATGGAAACTACATTATTCGTTGGGATTAAATTCTTCTTGATGAGAATCTGTCTCATGAGGAGGAGCCCGTTGCTATTCTAGATAGGAAGGTTCGCAAGTTGAGATCAAAGGAGAATGCATCTATCAAGGTTCAGTGGAAGAATCGGTCAGTTGAAGAGTCCACTTGGGAGAGTGAGGCTGAAATGCATGAAAGATATCCACATCTTTTTAGCAATTCAGGTACTCATTCTCCTCTTGCCTTCTTTGATCGTTCGAGGACGAACGATGGGTAAATTGGTATTTATTGTAATGACCCTTTTAATCGTTTTGAGTATTAGAGTTTTTCGTTTCATAAAATCCTTTCTGATAGAGTATAAATGTATATTTTGGACTATTTTAACCACAATTTTGAAGTTAAAGGGATAACTTAAATAATTAATTTAGTTGGTGATTAAATAAAAATAACATTAAAATTAATAGTGGGTCACTTTATAATTATTGAGCATACAAATTACGGTAGAAAATAACATAATCTGTAGAAGGAAAGAAGGGAAAGAAAACAACAAAGAGAAAGGCGGCGAAAGATCAAACTTGTGCACATGTCTTGCTGGTACGGTTCTCTATTTAAGAAAATTTCAACTACCTAGTTTTGAATGAATGTAATACTTATGTAGTGTAAAATATATAATACCGACAATTTGTATAAAGTGGGTTGATTAGTGTTTGTGAGTATATATGTTTTAATGGTGGAAAAAAAAGAATTGAAAGGTTGATTTGCCGTAATGTTAGGGATTGGTCAGTAAATTGAAAAAAAAATTAAAAAAATAGTTTTTATATGTATGGTATGGTCTGGAATATTGGAAAAGTATGGGTGCTCTAATGTTAATCATGGGGCAATGATTGCCCTATCACTGGCCAATGATTTTAGGCAACAAATAAGACTGGAGTAATACCCACAGTGAACATTAGAAATATTTAGTCGATTAATTATTCATTGTATACCTTTAATTTTTTTGAATTTGATAGTTATTTAAATATCACATTATAATTTAAGTTTAACTGATTGAGATAGGTAATTAAATATAAGGTGTAGTATACTATATGAATTACAATAAAGTTATTCTAATGGAAGGAAATAGAACTTACCCTTAAGTTTGAACTTTAGGGAATTTATTATAGAATTAGGTGAATTGATGGGTATAGGCTAGACACAGAATAATCAGAGTGTTTATGGTTTGTTAATTTACACCTTGTGTATATATATATACTTGAGAGATTGGAAGGGTTCAGAGGCATTAAGGAAAGGAAAGGCATTGGAGAAGTAGTTGCTTGACTTCGGTTCTTAGGTGGAGGTAGGTTATGGTTTATTTCTATTTGATAGATAAACTCTCAATAGCGATTGATTTGTATTGAGTGATATTTTTAAGTCTCCTATGTACTTGATTGTGTGGTTGAATGTCTTGATTGTGTGGTTTCTGATTGGACTAAAATTATGAGACTATTGAAAATCTAATCTTGAGATATTGGAAGGGTTCAGAGGCATTAAGGAAAGGAAAGGCATTGGAGAAGTAGTTGCTTGACTTCGGTTCTTAGGTGGAGGTAGGTTATGATTTATTTCTATTTGATAGATAAACTCTCAATAGCGATTGATTTGTATTGAGTAATATTGTTAAGTCTCTCTATGTATATGAGACTATTGAAAATCTAATCTTGAACCCTCTCTATTAAAATGATGTCTTGAATAAATAAGGCTTGATGAAATAAAATAATGAGATAATTGGATCCGAGTGTCACATTCCCACACAGTATTATGGGATCGGAGTGTCACATTCCTACTCAATAACATTAAAGGAAAGAAATCTTGAATTAAATTAATATACTCAATCTAAAAGAACCTATTTTCCAAATGAGTATGGTGTGGATGCATGAGTCCTCATAGGTGCTTGAGAGATTTGATGGGTTCAGAGACAGTAAGGAAAGGAAAGGCATTGGAGAAGTAGTTGCTTGACTTCGGTTCTTAGGTGGAGGTAGGTTATGGTTTATTTCTATTTGATAGATAAACTCTCAATAGCGATTGATTTGTATTAAGTGATATTGTTAAGTCTCCTATGTACTTGATTGTGTGGTTGAATGTCTTGATTGTGTGGTTTCTGATTGGCCTAAAATTATGAGACTATTGAAAATCTAATCTTGAACCCTCTCTATTAAAATGATGTCTTGAATAAATAAAGCTTGATGAAATAAAATAATGAGATAATTGGATCCGAGTGTCACATTCCCACACAATATTATGGGATAGGAGTGTCAAATTCCTACTCAATAACATTAAAGGAAAGGAATCTTGAATTAAATTAATATACTCAATCTCAAAGAACCTATTTTCCAAATGAGTATGGTGTGGAGGCATGAGTCCTCATAGGTGTGCTTGATGTTTTGATTGATGGTGTACCTATTATGGTGATGTTTCCATTGGTTCATGTGTTTGTTGCTTGCCACCTGTTTAGTATTGTAGTTGATTTTATATTATTATTCAATAGATATTGGTTTCTATTTTGAGTTGGCTAATGATACATACTCAGTATGTGTTCATTGTAGTGATCCCTACTTGTATTTTCTTCTTTGTTCTTTTGTGGAGTGTATCATGTGTACCATCGAATTCGACTCGCCTTCAGCTCTAAAAAGTCTCCAACACATCAGAGTTCAGGGTGAGTTATTATTCTAGCTCGTGTTGGATTCTCTCAGTCATTACCTGAAGTCCTTAGTTTTCGGACACGAATTACTTTATTTCATTTATTTTGGTGTCTTTGATACTCTTAGTCTTAGTAATTGGAGATTAGATATCCTTGTTGTGATGACTTTCAGGTTTTTGGGTAAAGATATTTAGTAAGTGTTGAGCTTCTGCATTATGCTTGTTGTTTGTAAGTTGGGGTTAAATTCGTTGGTTCTCCCACCTAGAGGGCTAATTGTTGGTGACACTCAAGACTTGTTTTGGGTCGTGACAATATCTCATATAAACAAATAAAAAATTGAAAAAATATACTTGATTGATTTTAAATTAATCACATAATGCAACAAATTTATAGTCGTCAATTTTGAAAAAATATGTTTCAAATATATGTCGTATTCAACTTGAACAAGCTTTGAATATTACGAGATGAATGATTTGGAAGACAAACTAAATTATTTTAATTATTTTTATGTTCTTAAGAAGAAAGCAAAAAAAAAAACGCTCAACCAAAAAGATGGCTATTTATGCTTTTTTTCAAAACGTAACTAATTTGTGTTTTAAATATTTTTTACCTTTTTTTGTCTCGTAATTTTTTCTGATATTAATTATTTGTATTCGTTCAAATTAAATAAAATAAAAATAAATACATAACTAATCCCTTAACAAACTAAAATAATGACATTTTTAATAAATAATGAAATAGTTTCTAAGGGGTCCATTAAAAACTAAAATATTGTTATTTTGAATTTTTTTCCGTTTTCAACATCTTTCATTAAAAAAAAATGAATGTTCATTTCCCAACCAACAATTCAAATTAATAGTATTTATTATTATAACGAAGGAATCTTGTAGATTGTATCATGTAATTATTATTATATTGTCACTTGACAAAAAATTTCTACAAACAGAAGGGAGGGACCATATAATCATAAAGGGTATTACATTATGGATAAACTACCTATATACACGCCTTTTTCTTTCCTATAATTTCCATTATTCCCTATCAATTCTAAAATTCCTTATTTTACGCTCAAGCCACAAACATTTGATACATAAATCTTAACTCCCAAAACTAATGTTTTTCCCTGCCTTATTTCACTATACAAATCTCTCCCTATAACACACAAAAAAAATGAAATTCAAAATTTTAGAAAAATAAAGTTCCAAATCATAATAAACAAAAGTAAAAAAAAAAAAATTTGAAAAAAATCATAATCCTTATTTGTACAAAAATCAAGTTTCAGATTAAGATAATGAAAAACAAAAATCAAAGCAAAAAACTAATTAAAAAAGCAATAAATAAATAATACTAATTGAATCAGAAAAAATTACAAGTTAGAATCAAGATTTGGAAAAACTATTTTACTTTTTGGTGATGAAAAACTTAAAATCTTTAACAACTGATTGAGAATAATGTGGAGGAAGGAAATTAGAAGAAGGATAACACCAAAAATAAAAATCATCTAATCGAAAGAAACTTAATTGATTGATATACCTTATTGATCATAAATTACTATATTTATGAAAAAATATTTTTTATTTAATATTATTAGGAATTTTTTATTTTATTGTTTTTCTGTATTTGATTATTTTATTTTTACATAAGATTGTAATGATTTTTTACATATTGTTAGAAACATAATGCTATAAATAAAATTTTAGGAAGTTATATTTGATTTGCAAAATGTTTATACATGTCTGAGTTCTAAACTACCATTGAAAAAACCGTTCAAAAAAGAGAAGAAAGAGTTGGATCTGTCATTACGTGATTATCACTGTCAAAAATACAATGTATCTCGTTTATTTGATTCTTAAATTAGTCTTTTTTAGTGTTATTACTGATTCGACACGTCACTCCTATAATCGGTTTTTCTTCTACGCATCTAATACTAAATTTTAAATGTATCTAGTTATTTTAATAAAACACTGTATATCAAATTAAATATCTTGATGCATAAATACATAAAAACTGATAATGTTATTGTATCAAACATTATTATCAAGTACAACATTATATAAAAAAAAATGGAAAAACATATAGTTACTTATTCTTTGTCTTTTCAATTGCCGATAAATTGTTCTATGTGTGATTCAACCCTGACTATTAGTTGGGTATTTTTATTGACGACTTTACTCTTCAAACTTTTTTTAGTGTAAATACAGCGTTATCACGACCTGTATTGAAGTAGGCTACAACTTATTGGCCTTTAGATTGAGCTTGTGAATGTAAATTCCTATTGATTTTCTAAAAATTGGGATGGATTTGTATTTGACTCATATTTAGTTTATAAAAATAATGTCTTAGCATCGTTTTTGGGAAGTTTTGCATCAATTGTGAATCCCTACCTTGTTATTGTGATTGCATCATGCCATGTACTGTTCTAGTGGTTCCATAGCTTGTTACTAGTTATGATTATTGGGATTACCTTAAATGTAGGCTAGTTATTTTCTTAGACTTGGGATTTTGATCCGATAAGCCGTAAAAAATTTCCAATGTAACTTCGTATGACTCAACTTCCTAAATACTGATATAACAAACTCGGGTATGATGATATGATTCTTCGCTAGGTGAACACTAGGTTCATATGACCTCTTATCAATAATTCCCTTATTTTTGGATCTGACGCATTCATCACTAACTTTGTGCATTATTTGGTTGTTTGGGGTTTGAGTCTTTGATTTGGAGGTAGAGTGGGTACTTGCGGATAACTTTGAAGATTGCTTCTATCTATGGGACGGACCAGTTTGAGGAAGATCGAGTGATTTTGGAGCATTTTAAAACTTTAGCCACGGTTCATCACCATTTTATACCGTTTATAGTTAGGGTTGAGGCACGTACTTACATCCTTAGTCGCAATTTCAAGCCTTGAATCATCTCTTTTATCCTCGGCTCAAATTCAGACACACTTTTAACATTCGGGTCCGATTCCTAACTTGGTGACTATTTGGTTCTTTCAGTGCCTTACTACGGTTTGAGATTGTGGATGGTTGTGGCATTTATTGAAAAATCTTAAGCTTAGATTGTAGTTTTCTTAATTATTATGTGTATACATTACACTTCTGGGGTCCGTTTAGATTAATTACTTTCAACTGTGCACGAGTTTAAGTAAGAGCATCGAAATCTACATCATAAAAGTTTGTGACATAGAGAAAGAATGTGTCAGTATGTGAAATATATTAAGTAAGGGACACTACATGTATCATATAATGGCATAATGCGGACAGTGAAATACAATTCCCAAAATCATATACATAGTTAAAGAAGTAAGAGAAAACAATCGGTGTTCATATCTAAGTACCATTCACAATCTTCTATCATATATATATATATATATATATATATATATATAGATAGATAGATAGATAGAGAGAGAGAGAGAGATGAGTCTATTTATATAGCCCTATATAACAATAGTTCTAAATAACATACTTAAAGTGAATCAAATAGAGTTAAGAGAATATCGTACAAAGATACATAAATTGGAGGATTTCTTATAGCCAACATATACCATGTGAGTTCATGATGCCCAACAACTAATCCAGTTCGGCGGCATTTGTATACCTTGACAGTATATAAGACTGTAACATATCTATATGGATCCACTAATCAAAGCCTCTCAGGGCCAATGGAGTTGTCTGACAAAGCTGTATACTAAAAACCTACAATGGCATACAGTTAGGAGACTTGGGTTATTTTCCTCCAAAAATAACATACATACATACGTACGTACACTCATACATACATACATACATACATATTAATGTTCATCAGGGAAATAATATTCATCTATCTGAATCATATATGTGACTTGGCTCAAAAGTCATATCTAAAATAAAATATATGGAGGTTGAAGTTCTTATATCATTACAATTTTCTTACTTGAAAGCCTAAGGGTTTATACGATCAAAGAAATTATTCTAAATTAGTTCAATTTAATTTGAAAACTATAATAATATATAAGAAGCCTTCTACTCTCAACTCCATGTTATGAAAACTTTGTGTTTTTAGAAAAAAGACTCATAGACCTTTAATTTGATAGGTCATGGTCTACCTAATTAATTATATATTGAGAGATTAAAGTTGAACCTTGTATGATCTAATGTAAAAAACCTGAGCCGGTAGGAAGGTTTTGAACTAGACATAGTACTAGAGGTCTCTTATGACGCTAAGAACTTCTAATACACTTCTCACTAAGGAATGAATCATAAATCATAAATGCAAGTAGGACATCACCCGGTTCAAGCTTGTGTACTTACGACGAAATATTCGGATTCTAAGAGTAGAGTTATAGGTGTTACAACCATTTTTTATTTTAATATTTTAGTTATCCTTACAAAATTCCAAACTGATGTTTTAAAAATTTAGTATTTTTTTTAAAAAAAAATCTATGAATCTATTTTAGTATTAATTTGGGCAAAAACATTGCATGGGGCAAATAAAACTAATGTAATAAAAACGATTTAGTACATGAACTCGACAAAATGAAAATAGTTTCACTAATACATTTTTTTAATAGAAAAACATATTTGTACTTCTTTGACAACATTTACTATATAATAGTAAAAACTAATTGTATTAACCTTCGCATATATTTGGGTGTTTGAATTCCCTCTGTCAATGGCGGTAACAAATCCTCTTAAACAAATTTATGCACGACTTGTCTTTTGAACAAATCGGTATTTAGTTAATATTCATTTTATTTTCAGTGTTAATTTTTTAGTTTTGTAATTTATTAAATAATAAATTGTGAATGAATTTTCTTTTGGGCATAAGTACTCACATGTTATACCCCACATGATTTGATTTATAAACACCTAATTGTAATGGACATAGTTGCTACAAAGAAAAAAAGCTAAAGATCTATATATTTTAGAAGAAATTTCTGCAATTTCTTGTTTATTCGTGTATTTTTTTTTCCTTAAAATTAAAAAAGATACATATTCCCCAAAAAGCACTTTAATTTATAAACACTATAATAAATTCCAAAATACTATACAATTTATTTCATGTTCTTCTTCCTTCTCCTGCTCCACCTCTTCTTCTGGATACATGTATATATGTAACTGATATGTATATTTATCAATGAATACAATTTTACCAATGAATATAATGTATCAATGAGTAAATTGTATCATCAAATACAATTGTATCATTATTTATCTAGTTCAACACTTGTAGTTGTATAATTGATTGTTATTATTTGTGTCAATGTTGTCTCAATTGTATTAACAAATAAACAATTTGTATTTATATATAATTGTATGAATGTTTTATCAAATTAATCATCAATATTGGTATAATTAATTTTAATCATTTGTATGAATGACGTATGAGTGTTGTATTAAATACATGTATATTTATATTTTGTATCATCGTAGAGGATCTATATAGTTAACACACTTCTCTTTTGTATAATTATAAATGGATGTTAAGATTGTTATTCGTATGATTAATTGCTATAATTTGTATTTGTATTTGGGGGGGGGGGAGGTTAGAAAAAGGCGAGAGAGAGGAGGAATATGATGAATGTCAAAGTAGAGAAGTGAACCTAACACGCACATAGAGAGAAGAGTAGAGGCAATCGTGCTCTTATCTGGGAAAGACAAAATGATATGATGAATGTCAAAGTAGAGAAGCTAACTTGGCGTTTTATATTTATTCCACAATAATGAGAAACAATGTACCCAGTAATTCTTCCACTAATTTAGAAAATGCAAATTCCTTGAAACTATAATGATATATTGTAAATACATCAAGTATGCCTAATTACATAATTTTCCATTCCTAAATATACCTCAGTCATACATAACTTTGGTTCTATTATGAAATTATGCGCGAACTTGAAAGTGGATTTTTCTATGATAAGCTTTGTCAGATGTATTGAAGTTGTCCAGAAATTTTTATAAGGGCACAACTCCGACTAGCTAAAATTAAAAACTTTTGCTAGATATATAGCTCAATTACAATAATTTTGATTCTATTCTTTCTTTAAATAGGTTAGTTAGGTCTAAAGGAGAACAAAAGAGACCCACAAGTTTCTTTATCCAGCAGGCATAAAATTCTAGGTGAACTTGATTATTAAAGAAGACAAACTCCATCAATATATTACTCCCAAAAGAGCGAGCAACATCAAGAGTCGACGAAAGAGGATTGAGAAAAAAGCAACCAACATCAAACATTGATATGAATTGGATCTTCTATTTCTTGAGGAAGCTAATATTCTGGAGGAAAATGTATGAAAATTACAAAACAAGGATGACAACTTTGGAGGAGCTTAATGTAGTGCATAAATTATTTTACTATGTTTGAGCATTCATAGAAAGTTGACTTCACCTTTAAGATCCTTGCTAACAGGGGTGCTTTTAAAAAAATGTGGAGTTCATGTAAAGCATCTTCAAGCATCTCAGTAGTGTATAAAATATAAAACAGAAACTTAAAATGATAAGTATATGCTAAAAATTTTATGGTACAAAAAATGGATGTGCTCCTCTTGATTTACTCAGAAAGATCCTTGGGCAATTTATTCCTCAAATGTGATTAGAAGTTTTATTGAAATGTTATCACATACTGAGACAAAATAAATAGAGTTCGATCAACCTAACTCTTACTTAGAGAGAAGAGAAGAGGAAATTGTGTTCTTATCTGGGAAAGATAAAAATGAATATGATGAATTTCAAAGTAGAGAAGGCAAATTAGCGTTTTATATTATTCCACAATAATGAGAAACAATAATACCCATTAATTCTTCCACTAATTTAGAAAATGAAAATTAAAGCATGTATGCTTGAAAACCCAAATACAATAGTCTCTCCCATCTAGAGAATCTGCTTAGGAAAGTGTATCACAACTTGGATTTGTCTCAACAAGTGCTTCAATTGTTCTAGAGCTTATTCCGGGACAATGGTATATGTTCAACCAGACAGTGAGAGCCTCTACAAGTGAAGTTTTCTAGAACTGGCCAAAGTTTTCATCCCTATATCGGTAATTCCACTCTTGGAAACATAGAGTGCATTAAGAATCAAGCAACACTTAAAAATTTCTACTAATGTTGCATTTGTAACATGTCTGCAACTATTTACGAGTAGAAACTTCAGAGATCCCCCGTTCAACTTAACTATTGTTGAAACTTATATGTCTGTAATATTGACACAATGCTTAAATTCACCACCACCAAATTAGCTTCACAATTTTGAGCAAGAGGGATGAGCCCCTCATTAGTAATTCTTTGAAACTTACTCAGATCTATATGAGTCAGTTTACGACACAGTCCACCTACTAAATAAATTGTAGTATTCCCTATTCCAGGAAATTTGCGAATAGTCAAAGATAACAGTGAGCTATGACAAGAATCCACCAAATTTAATGGATAGTCTTCCATACCAATGCAACTCACCAAGGAAAGAGACTCTATTTTTTCACAACAGTTAAAAAGTATATGTAGAGACAGATCCCTAATGCATAGGCCTTGGAGCCTTACTTCTGTTAAAACTTTACTAGCTAAATAAAATTGAACTGCTAATCCATGATGCCCAATGAATGGAGAACATTTTAATACAACAATATTCAGGCTTGGACAGTATTGACCCACAACTTTGAGCGACTCATTCCCTATGTTTGAATAAGAATATATCGTTAGTGAAGTTATATCGGGACAGTTCTTCACAATGTCCAACAAACACTTGTCAGTAATTATTGGGAATTTGAAAAGATCAAGTTTCTCTAATATATGGCACCCATCAACTATTCTAGATAAGCCTTTATAACCAACAAAAGACACATTCGATAAGGAAAGATCTTTGAGAGTAGGGCAACTTGAGCAATAGCTACGAGACCAGCATCAGTCACACCATAACAAGGATTGTTTCGTTGAATGGATAAATTTTGTAATCCTCCATGATTTGGAGTTCCAATGGTAATGGAAGCAAGTCTGACACTTGTGGCTTCCCTACCAAAAAGTGAACTGACAAGATATCCCTCACCTTCTACACAATTATATTCTCCAATGTCATTCATGCAAATGCTGCATAAAATCATAAGCCATTGCTTGGAAACATAAGCACAAACACTTCTCTCTTTGCAATTGGGAAGACGTTTGAATACCTCAAAGATGTTGTTGATTTGTGTTCGATAATATAGCAATATGGATTTTAATAAAATTTGCAGAAACAAGAAGTTATCAAAGTTTAATAAACCAATAACAACAAAAGAACAAAAGTGAATTCACAAAACTAAAATCTGTTAACATACTAGAATCTGAAATAATAAGAATGGTAAAAGATCAAGCCTACTGAATGCACATTTTCCCTTGAGGAAATTATTCCCCTCTAGTATTCGAGGTTTGATCTGGATATATTCTCCCATGAAAGAATGATTTCAATCACCAGTGTATTGATACCAAAAATGCTAATGTCAGCAAGCCACACAACGACAGTAAAGTACAAGAAGAAACATTATGCAGAAGGAGAAGATTAAATCAACTTAATTTGTAAGGAAAAAGTCTAAAGATCTAGTGGTATTTATAGCTAATATAAATTGGTTCCAAAAGGTTGCAATCCTTTCAGAAATCCACACGACCATTTGTAAAAGTTTATAATATTTCAAACGGTCATGGTTGTTTTTGGAAGTTACAACCTTTCAGAACAGTTCCAACACCTAGAAGTTAAAAATTAAACGGGAAAAAACTCAAATAAAATGGGTCACGCGGATCCGAGTCGTGTTGAAATATTTTGGTTAATCAACTAACAAGTTGAAACGTTTTTGTTAATCTCAACTAATTATTGAAAATGTTTCGGTTATCAGCTAATTAATTAAAATATTTTGTCCATTTAATTTAATTTTATTTAATGAGATAAATAATTAATTAACTAAATTTTTAAAACAATATTTGTCCAATAAATAATATCTCAATCCACCATTTTCCAAAACCGATTCGAGCGAGCGATGATGAAGACTGTGCAAGGGCGGTCCCTCTTTCCAACCCTATTAACAATTAATAGGAATGTTTGTAAGTTTAAACTATTTCATTTGTCCTTTCCACTATACATGAGGGAGAAATGCATTTCCACTAAAGCATAAGTCAAGTTCCCAACTTTCCAAGTTCCTCTTTTTTCATCTTCCCTCCATTTTCCATTAACTCTTTCTATATACCCAACAATACCCCACATGAATGGGAAATTATTATAACATAAGGAATGAACGAACGAGTATGAACTTTACATGCAAGGATTAATTGCATTTTGATAAATAGGTATCTCCTTAGACTTTCTGGAGTGAATATATGTCGGATATACTCGATCAATCGGTAGATGCTATATCTGTGAATTGTCGAGGTTCGGTGTATATCTAGAAAACTATATGTCACACAATTAACCCTTTACTGTTTATGGTTCTTGCGGTTGTGTTCGTTTCAGCTATGAACATCTCTTGGTTTCATGAGATTGTAGAGAATAGGATTTTGACATAAAATTCTCTTTGAAGCAGCTTATACTTCGCATTAAAATAGGTGATTTCGAATCGTGTCATCTCATAGATACAGTATTTGGTCAAATATGTCAAACCTAGCAAATCATAAAAACTTTAAGCTTTATTAACTCATTAAAAAGCCTTAAAGTCTTAACGTTGTTCCTAAACATTATCTTCATCATGAGAATGGATTGAGTTGATTAACAATGTTTAACTGTTAGTCACAACTTCATTTTTCTCCTTTAATATAGCTCTTGGGATCTCCAGTCTACTAGATAGTGTTATCGCCATACTAACTTTTTCTAAGCCACTCATTTCCTTAGATGATCTTTCAACTGCCTCTCTCACTTGGCCTTTCGTTAGTGGATCTAACACATTATCACTTGACTTCACATAGTCAATTTTGATAATTCCTAGAGTAGTTTTCTTACGGGGTTATGTATCTGTCGTATATTATATGACTTCTCATTGTACATGACGCTCCCTTCCCTACTTATTACTGTTTGACTATCGCAATGTATGCAAATAGGTCCCATAGGTTTGGGCCAAAATGAAATACCCTCTAGGAAATTCCAAAGCCATTCAGCTTCTTCACTAGCCTTATCTAAAACAATAACTTCATATTGCATTGTGGAGAGAGAAATACATGTCTGTTTGGACAATTTCCAAGAGACTACTTTTCCACCAAGTATAAACACATAACCACTTATGGATTTTAGTTCATTCGATCCACTGATCCAAATGGCATCACTATATTCTTCAATCATGAAAGGATATTTATCATAATACAAAGCACAGTGTTGTATGTGTCTCAAAAACCCTAAACACATGTTTTATTGCCATCTAGTGAGTTTGATTTGGATTACTAGTGTATCGACTCAGTTTTCTAATAGCACATGTTATATGTGATTGCATACATTTCATAATATACATTAAACTTCTCAACCCTCTGGCATATTCCACTTTAGAGTCACTTTCTCCTACATTCTTTTAATATGTATAGCTTATGTCAATTGGAGTTTTGACAACATTGAAATTCCAGTACGTGATCTTATATAATACTCTTTCAATATAATGAGATTAAGATAATGTTAGTCCCTGAAGAGTTTTAATAATCCTGATCCCTAAGATCAAATCAGCAAGTCCTAGGACATTCATATAAAACTTGTTGGACAGCGTGCACTTAGAGCATTTATATCATCAATATTTGTACTCATTATTAACATGTCATGAACATACAGACAAACAATGACTTCATGATTCTGAACATTTTTAATGTAAACACACTTATCACATTCGTTAATCTTGAATCCATTTGCAAACATTGTTTGGTCAAATTTAACATGTTATTGTTTGGGTTAATTACTTGAGCCCATAAAGCGACTTCACAAGTCTGCGTACTTTATCTTTTTTACCAGGAGCAACAAACCCTTTAGGTTATTCCATGTAAATTTCCTACTTCAACTCTCGATTTAAGAAGGATGTATTTACATCCATTTGGGGGATTTTAGGATCATCCATTGCCACTAGTGCTATTAACATCCTAATTGATGTTATCCGTGTTACTCGAGAGTATGTGTCAAAGTAGTCCAAACCTTCCTATTATATGTATCCTTTAATTGCAAGTCTAGCTTTATATTTGGTCAATAGCCCCATCAACTTTCATTTTTATTTTAAAGATGCACTTTGATCCTAAATGTTTATTTGCTGGAGGAAGATCAACCAATTCTCAAGTATTATTACTTTAAATTGATTCAGTTTCATTATTAACCGTTGATGTACTGTAGTTTCACGGTATTTCTAATGCATTTCACTTAAGAATTGTGTATGTATTGAGCCTTTTTTATGAGTTTTAAAAAGTTTTGTGTCTTGTTTTGAATGAAAGATGTTCAGGCAGAAAACAAAAAAGACAACTAAAAAGTGCAGAAACATACCTGTGGAGGCAATCGAAGGACCGTCATTCCATTGACGCTTTGTAGGTGAAGTTGTAGATGAGTAGCCCAGTATTTGGAGGAAATCAGGGAAGCCTTAACAAGTGTGGTACGACAATTGACATCGAGGGTCCGTAGATTAATCGATTGACCGCACTTGTGAACCGTAGTTTGTGACTGCAAGGGTTCCAGTACCTGATATTTGAAGAATCTAAGTATAAGTGACAGACAAGCTTCAACAGACATTAGATGGAATGATGGACCGTACTGTTGGTCCGTTGATTGATTCAAAGAAAGTTTCATTTGGAGTGCAAAAATATTTCTAAGTCATGGCAGACGGAAGCAAACCACGGATCGTGAATCGATCGATGACCCGTTAGTTATCTCGTCGATTGAAGATGCATGCCTAAGCAAAACTTTTTTTATTTGAATTCCCTTTTCATTAAGACTTTTTTTTCTAAAAAGAGGGGATAAAAACCTTTTTTGGGGGTTGACTATTATTCCTTTTGTTTTAGTTCTTGCTTTTGGGAATTGTTCTTTGCAACTTTAGCAAATTATCGAATTTGAAATTCTATTTGACGATTATTGTGTGAAATTCAAGATGGAATTTCTAAGTTTATTCTTATTGCTAAGTAATTTCATGATTTCTTCATCTAAAAGCATGAATTGTGATCTTGCAAACATGGGTAACTAAATCCACAACTAGGGTTGTGGGAACCACGAAGGATTAACAACGTATGACTAGTAATCAAGCAATTTTGGAATAGTATTTTTTTATGTATTGATAATTCTTACGTTTAGAAGTATTTTTAACGAGAGCATGCGTTAGATCTTGCCTTATAGCTACTTGCCAGACCAAGGAGGTAGTTAATAAGAAAAGAATTATCAATATAGATTTAGTGTGATACTATCTAATAGGCTAGTGTCGATTGGTGCGAAGTAGTAACTAAGCCATATATCGATTATGATGTCTAATATGAGCTAATGGTAAGGGTTAGTGAATTAAACACATGTAGTTGGACCAAGGTGCAGGGTGAAATTCACTAGATGCCGGACCAAGGGTTTAGAGATACCTAACTTATCACTTTGCCTGTAATACACTAGGAAATGATTGTCATTAGTAGGATTACCGCATTACGAACTTGTGGGGAACATACATACCCTATTTATATTCTCATCTTGATATCAACAAAAGTTTTCTTTTGTTACTTGTTAATCTCATAATTGAAGGAATCATAACCCCCCCCCCCCTTTACTTTATTGCTCCGAAAATACCTCGACTAAAAAGAGATAATTGTAGGTTAAAGTTAAGTCAAAACCATTTTCCATGTAGGATCGACCCTAACTACTAGTTGGGCTCTTTACTTGATGACGACCTCTTATGCTTCTTTAGGGAGGTGTAATTTGAGCGTGTCAAATTTTTGCATCGCTGCCAGGAAAATTTGGCTTTTAGATTGTTTTAACTACTTTATTGAATTTTAGTCAACTATTTTATAATTTTACTTTTTCTTTTTGTTTTGGTCTCTCTCAGGCTTAGCTCTAGTGTATGCCAAGTACACGGAGCCGAGGGAAAACACTCACTCCTTACGATCCCGAATTGAATCAAATATTGCGAAGCATGGAAAATCAAAGGGTCCCAGGCAATCCAAATAGAGAGAATATAAGTGATGGAGCAGGATGGCAATCTCCAATATTGGTCGGTGTAAACAACCAAGTGCTACTTGAGAATTAGTTAGGTGATGCCTTAAGAGTGCAACCTACAACAGCCCCACGACCTCAGGATCATTGTAGAGGCAACGTGAAAATTGCATACTCTGCCTTGGGGTACAAATTCGTGGTGATGAGTAGCCTGATGCAGATGCTCACCGCGAGGGGCTTATTTTTTGGACTCCATCGGAAGATCCACATGCTCATATAGCCAATCTAAGAGTTCACTACCTAGAGAGTCGGTGAGTAGCCCTTGGGACAGATTGACTGCGTTCGTGAGGGGGTATCTTGAATCATCACATTGATGATGAGTAACTAAAGGAGTATTTATATAGAGGTCAAGATGACAATAATAAAGTGGTGCTTGATACTATTTCTAGTGACTCTTATGGAGAATGCAGATACGTTGAGATTGAAGAGAAGCTGGAGATGATATCTTGAAAAAACAAAGCTTGGAGCACTATAAAGTTGGACACTAAGTGAAACACCTATTAAAGCTACAAATAATCCAGCCGCAGATCAGATTCATGAAGAAATGGTGTAGATGAGAACCGAGTTGCAGTTGGTCTTGAAGCATGTGAGTGAAGGCACAGAGAAGGTGAATGCGGTAAACTATTGACTAGACCCCCACTGTCGGCAGAAGAGTATTACTATGAAGAGGATGCATATGCAATTAATGATAAACAGGGGGTTTCCGACCAAACGCCCAAAGTTCCAAGCAGGATAATTGGTGCCAAGGTCAAGAAAATCAAGGTCGGAACTAATAGTGATAACAACTTCAACTGGAACACCTATGGTAACCAGAACGATTTGGTTGAGCCATATGTTCCTCCTCAAAATCAGGAAGCTTCCCCTAGGGAAGGTGGAGGTAGTATGGCTGGGATTGAGAATATGATGCAGAAGAGGATGAGGAGGTTTGAGGCAACTGTGGAGAATGTCAAGGAGATGAGAAGTGGCCTATCTGGAATTAGACAAAAGGTGGATGCATATGTTGTCTCGATAAAGCACCCTGAGCTACAGATGACTCAGTTGTCTACGATAGTGAACACACGCCAACCCGGCCCTCATCCAAGAAACCCTATCCAAAACCCAAAGAATAATGGGAATTGCATGGCAGTGAATTCTAGAGGAGGTAAGAAGACTATTGACCAACCTATGTCGTCTGCAGTAAAAGGTGATATGAGAAAGAAAGATGAGATAGCATAATATAGTGGAGAGTTGGGTGATGTTACAAAGATAGAAGTAGAGTTATTTCATAAAGTGGTTTCCATCCCCAGACTTCCACCACCATTTCCACCAAGATTGGCGAAGAAAATGGAAGATGGTAAATATTGCTGATTTATCATTATGTTGAAGTTGTTTTCCATCAATATTCCATTTATAGAAGCTTTACAGCAAATGCCTGGATATGCTAAGTTTATAAAGGATATGGTGTTGAAGAAAAGGTTGGTGCGTTTCAAAGATGATGACAGAATGCAATATTATAGTGTTATTGCCACAAGGTCTCTTGTGCAGAAGAAGGAGGATCCAAGCGCCTTCACTATTCCATGTATTGTAGGGTTGTTACAATTTGCGAAAGCGTTGTATGATCTTGGTGCAATCATAAATCTTATGCCACTGTCAATTAATAAGAAGTTAGGTGTGGTAGATCCAAAGCCTACCAGGATGCGGTTCCTGATGGCTGATCGAACTGTGAAGAGGCCCATATGTATAATACATGATGTGCTTGTGAAAGTGGAGTTGTTCATCTTTTTGGTCGATTTTTGTGATTCTTGACTGTGAGGTTGATTTCTGAGGTCCCCATTAATCTTGGGAGAAAATTCAATGCCACTGGGCGTGCACTAGTCGATATAAAAAAAGGCAGATGAAGTTTAGGTTGAACAATGAAAAAGCAACTTTCAATATCTCTAGGTCCATGAAGTAGAGTGGTGAGCTCAAAACGGTATCTGCTATAACCTACAGAGTTGAGAGTGTACCCGAAGTGCAAATTGAAGAGCGTCTACGTGTTGAGGCACTAGCAGCGGTCCACATGAATTTTAACAGTGATGGTATTGAAGAATATGATTCTTTGGTGGGCGCTCTTGAAAGAAATGAATAACGATCAAAGCCGAAGAAGTTGGAATTGGAGATGAAGAATCATGAGTCTCCACCTGCGAGACTGTGAACACCTAGATTTTGACCAAAACATAAAAGTTTTACACAAATTTTGATAATTAAATATTGTTATTTCAAAAGGATTATATTTAAAATAAATGAAAAAATTAATTTTCAATTACTACAAATTATAAGCTCATTTATATTAAAGTTTAATAATAAAAAAATAAAAAAGACAAAAGAAGTTGTGAATTTAAGGTATTATTTTAATTCTTCTAGTCTAAAAGTAATAATAACAATATATATTATGAAAAGTAAAAAAAAAAAGTGCTAAAAATTTTAAATTACCTTACCTTTTTTCGAATTACCCTAACTTTTTTAAACTTATTTTCCTAAAAATCCTCCTCCCATCTAATTTGTCTTATTTTTATTCTATTTTTAATTCCTTTTTTGCACGAGTTTTTCTAAAAATTAACAATACATGTTTTCTTATCATCTTCTTTTTATTTGTTTTGTTTTATTCATTTATAATTTGTTAATATCAATATTATTATTTATTTATTTATTTTTGATTTCCCTAATCTCAACCCTAATTTTCTCAATTAAATTTCAAACTAAATCTAATCTCCTCCATCATCATTCTTTTTAATTAGCACCAGACTCTCATACAAAATTATTATAAAAATATACGCTCAGTAGAGAGAAAAAAATGATAGATAGAGAATATACAGAGTGAGAATGAAATACGCAGAAAAAACAAAAAGCAAGAGCAAAAATAAAAAGAAGAAAAGTGAGTTATTCTTTTGAGAATTGGGTAGAGTTAGAGGTTTTGGTCGTGGTTCCAAATTCGTGGTTCTTTAAAGTCTTGGTTATAACCTTGGAAATTAATAGATAGTAGCAGTTCTTTGTATAGTGAATCAATTTTCATGACGAGGTAACTCTAAATTATTGTATGATTTAAATGGAATGCTTGTACGAAAATTTAATTCCAACAATATGAATTTCTTCAAACCGCATCTATTATATTTATTATCATTATTATTATTATTATTACTACTACTATTTTATTGTTATTATTATGCTCTTTATATGCAATTTGTAATTTATATCACTTCATGATATTGAATTGTTAAATTTGAATAGATTAGTATATCTTTTCATCTAGTTTTCACTTCAGAAGATTTTGTTGAATATATATAGACTTGTGAGATTAGGATAAACTAAAATTCAATCGATTAATGATTTAGAAAAGCTTTTGTGATATATGTTTCCTTTTAATTTGTTTATTTTGATAAACTAGTAAGTAAATAAATAAATATATAAATAAATAAACTTGTTGGAAAAAGCAGAAGAAAACAAATTGAATTAAATTAGAGTAAAAGGTAAAATAAAAAAATTACAGAAAGTCAAAAAAATACAAATTAAAAAAAAAGGAAGTAGAACATAAAAAAAAATCAAAGGAAAAGAATAAACTGTCTAAAAGAAAGTAAAACAAATATTATAAAAAAAACATGTAAAACAAAAACAAATAAATAAGAATTATATTATTGTAAAATTTGAGAAGAGATGATTATAATAAAAATAATATACTGAAGATTAAAAAAACATGAAAAAAAAAGGACCTGATAAAAAAAAAAAACCTCTAAGAAAAGAGAAAAAGAATGTTGTTAAAAACAAGAAAAAATAAATAAGTAAAAAAGGGTAACTAAAAACGTGCAAAAGGAAAAGATGAGAAAAAAATTAAAATAAAAGAAGAACTCTTTAGAAAGAAATTGTCTTAATTTCTTTAGATTTTTTTGCTTAAATTTCATAAAATTTTATCTCCTTTTTTAGATCTAATTTTTTTTTAAAATACAATCCTTAATTAACTTGAACTCTAAGAATCTTTTTCCTACGCAAATTCTAATTCTTAACTATTAAATACCTATATAAATTCTACAATAATATCATTAATACATACATATATACATACACACACATACATACATACATACATACATACATACATACATAAATATATACATACATACATACATACATACATACATACATACATATATATATATATATAAACTGTAAAAAATTCATAAAATAAAATAAATAATAAATAATAAATAAATAAATATGAGTGTTTCAAATTTTGAATTGATGGACATAAACCAAAAATAATAAAATAATTTTCAATAGATTTAAGATAAATAAGACGATTTTTAATAGGTTTAAAATAAATGAGAGAATAAAATAAAAAATATTTTAACTAAGTTAAATAATACAATATTCAAAAAATTAAGTCAAATCATACTAAAGTCAATAAATCGACCGTGCTAGAACCACGGGATTTGAGAGGTGCCTAACACCTTTCACTCGTTCAACCGAATTCCTTATTCGAAAATATAGATCGCAATCCAATAAATTTATATTCAAATTTCCTTTTGATTAGGAATTTAGTTATGGTGGTTTGGAACACCAAAACTCAATTCTAAGTGGCGACTCTAAATAATAATAATAATTTTTCAAAATGATACTTTAATTTGAAAACTCTTTATTCTTTCAAACAAATAAATCAAAATTAAAGTTTTAAAATTAAAAAAAGGGTGTGATAGATGGCGACTCCGCCAGGAACAACCAAAATTCGAGCTTATAATGTTGACTTATGTATGACTATTACTTATTTATTTATATTTTTGGATATTGCATTTATTGGCTTAGTGTGCTAGTTGTCTATTTATTTACTATTTTGATATTATTTGAAAGGTATATAAACTATCTTCTCTTGCGCACAACTTTGAGTATTCATTGTTATAATTATGAAATTGCGACTGCGCATCCCGCTTCAGTAAAGATAGCCAATGGATTTTCGATCCATGGTAAAGGATATTTAATCACACCTTTTTAGGATGGGGACCACCCATGCACAATGTCGAAAAGCGCTGCTAACGGTACATTACTACTCCCTGGCTCGAGTTGTCCGTTCGTTTTACAGTCAGTCGAAATCCATTTCTCCATCAAGTTTAATCTTGATAGAACTAAAAACAAAATATAGTTGTTCCTAGTAGGCTTCCTTATTTGAATAATTTGCATATGATTTAAAAAGAGACTCTACATATGATCGGATCTATCTAGGATAGGTAACTCACTTTACCTTTTTAAATCAAAATCACAACAACAACAAAAAAAATCTTTTGTTATGTAAAGTTCATAAAAAGTAAAGTTCATAAAAAGAAAATTTTAAAGTTTTTTCTTATATCACTTTAAACGAATAATACATTTGCATTTGTCAACAAATGTCTAACAAAATTATTTAAGTGATAAATATGAACAAGCTATACACACCTGATTCTCACTTTAATGAGATATGTAGGCAACCTTCCTTGTGTTCGGTGATCCTTAGTTATAACTTAAAAATTTTAAAAATATCTTAATTATTATTTAAAAATAAAAAAATAATAATATGTGTATCCATTAAAAAGAAAATATGACCTTAAGAAAACAAAAATATTTTTATTCATATTTCTGAACTACGTTTTACCTGATTCTTGCTTCGTCCAACCGAGAAAAAATTTAAAAATCTTCGTCACATAAAATTATTAAGAATTTTTTTGACTTGGTTGGTACCAACATACTAAGAATTATGCATAAGAAAAAAATAATAAAGTGCTAAATTATTTGGCAAGACAAATCAACTTTGTTGTGACCTATAGACTTCTATTGACATCTCTCAATAATTTATGTAATACTTGAGAAAATATCTTTTTTATAATCAATATATATATATATATATATATATATATATATATATATATTTCTATTTATTTATTTTTTTCTTTTTAAAAATAAATTTTAATATGTTATTGCTAGCTAATTATTTTTTCCATCTAATTAAACACCTAAAGATAACAGTAACTATATTAATTCTCCTCTCCCAATTAATAACTCTTGCCTTTTTCATTGTAACAGCCAATTATGACACTTCAATTGCCTTCTTTCAAATCCAAACATCTACCTGATTAATGTGATATCCGTCTACCCTATTAATAATATTAATAAATAAATGATTATTTTATTCAATAGCAATATTCAATTATCCATTTTTTTTAATTAAGAGTAGTATTTAATTATTTGTATACATTTTCGAAATCATAAATTTGCAAAGGTCTCCATTCAAAATTATTCATTGCAATATTCTTAAAATTGCTAAAAAAAAAAAGAAGCTAAAATTCATTTGCAATCCGATCTCCAATAGTTTTTCATGAATTTCTGGGAAAAAAAACAATATTTCGTCTAAATAAGAGGTTAGTAGAGTGGATCAGACTCCAATATTTTCTCAAAATTTTGATATTTGAGAGTATTTCATTTTTCTTGGATCTCTAGAAATTAAAGTCATGATGAATTGAAATTAGACATGTTGATGACGCGCTCTCCGAGATCAAGAAACCTATTTTTCTATTTTCTCATAATGAATTGATAGAAGGAGAGTCAAAAGATGATGTGAAAAGTACTTGATAGTTTGCTAAAGATATTTCGCATAAAAGCTCTTCTTATTTTAAATTCTGTATTCTTGCTTTAAATTCTTTTTTTTTTTTAATTTTTGAAGTAGAACAATATACACAGAATTGTATCATTGATATATTACATGCCTAAATGTTTAGCATTTATTCTCATGTTCGGAGTTAACAAACAAGAATTTATAGTTGTAGTTTTTATGCTTAATAGAAAATGATCTATCTTAAATCTCCTCTTTTTTTTTTAGATTTTTCCTCATTCTTTCATGTACAATTTGTTAAATAATTAAACTTAATTCTATCGCATAAATTACATTTAGTTATATCTAAGGAGTTCTAAAAACTCTCCAAATATTTGAGATTTTCTATTTGAATAACATGTTCTTTTCTTTTTGATTTTCAATGCATAATCTCCTGATTGAATGGTCTTAAAAAAGCCTCAAAAATAAATGTTGGACTAAAGTATTGTACAGTCTTTCTTTACATATGCATTTTTTATTTACATTTTATTTTTTATCGTTGATTTTTAATTAATAAATTGAAGATCCTTCTTTATTACTATTCATTAGGTATAAAAGAATTTGAGAGTTAATATCTCACAAGGTCACTCAATTTTGAGATTTTTTCTCACAGTCATTAAACTTAGTTTTATATCAAAAATTACTCAACTTGCTCTTTTGTATCAAAAAAACATTCAACTTAAACTTTTGTATCAATAAAATCACTTAACTACATTTATCATTGATTTTTTTTATATCACAAAATAAAGTTTAATTATTACTTCATTTAATTAAGCAACAAATAGAGGTCTCCCTGGTTGAATATGTATCACGGGTAAAATGTTGATTTATTGTGTTAATCCTACTAAATTAGAACACATAAATAATTATGGATGTCACATCTCATTTACAGTGAAAGTTTGGTAATTTAACTTCATTAATAAAACTTATATCGAACTGTGTAATTTGTTTATCAAACATCGCAATATTCACTCTTAGGTTAGGTTTAAGACTTAAGATTGTAACCAACAAATAAGGGCTCCTGGGTGGGAATATCACGGGTAAAATATTGATTTAGTGTTTTAATCCTATTAAATTAATAATTAAGGTTATCACCTCACAATTCCAAAAGTTTTATACATTAAACTTAATTAATATAGCATAAAAATAACTTATTTTATTTTATCAAAACAATTTTAATGATTAATTTAGTCAAGTGAATTTTTTAATACAAAAATTTAAGTTGAGTTATTTTTTTGATACAAAAATACAAGTTGAGTGATTTATTGATACACAATAAAGTTAAGTGACTTTACTAGATAAATTTTAAAAATTGAATGATATTTGAGATATTAACTCACAATTTCAAGTTGGTCTGGTGAAGAAATTTATATACGTTTCATTTTTATCTTTTTAACTTCGTAATTAATTAATTTCTTAGCCATTTATGATTTGTTTTTTGCCCTCCTTTTCAGATTTAACATATTTCTGTTAGACCCGCAAACTGCTTGATCTAACTACGTGCAGACATGCCAAGGACTTGGGCATTGGTCTTGGCATGGATGATGACAAAACAGTGCAACACAAGTTCAAGGTGCTTGGGTGTTTGCAAGGCAGCTTGAGCGTGCATGGCTTACGTGCGGGCTAAGGACATTGGCAAGGCAGCATGTTGACTTGATGAGGCAAGGCTGTGAAGACTTGGCAATGTCAGGAACAAAGGCAGTTCACCTGAAATTGCTGAAATAAAACTAAGTGTTGGAAGACAGTTGAAATATTCTAAGTGTTGGAAGCTGGCAGAAATATTCTAAGTGTTGGAATGAAGCCTGAAATATTCTAAGTGTTAGAATATTGATATTTCGTGTAGATAAGAATGTAACTTGAATTAGATTCTATCTGTTAGAAATATAGCTGTTGGAAAGTTAGTTTTGAACCCTGTGATGACAAGTGTCGGACAGGTGTCATTTGTAACCGCCGCATGTAACTGCCATTATGCAGAATTTTGATTTAAAGGTGGAAATTCGTCTAAGGCAAAAACAAAGTGTTTCTAGCCTTAGACTAATTCGTGAAGCCTTCCTTTGTATTACTTAAAGGTTAATAAAGGTTGGGACTAGTTCCTGTAAATTCTGTTGGTTGTTTGACGCTACTGTTTTAAGTATTTCCATACTTAGTCAATTTTCGTGGGTGCAAGTAGGCTGAGTGTTACAGACGTTTGTAAGGCTGCCTAGAGTGGCGTGCGATAAAAATAAATCAACCCTTTTTCAATTGGTATCAGAGCGCGATTAAACAATGGTGAAAAACGCAGAATAATGGGAGTTGGCACGAAAAATTGAATCCTTCGTCGGGTTTACTGAAGATATATTGGGAGATCCTACATTTGTGGATTTATTCACACAAATCATTGAGTTGAGAGTGGACGCTGAGAAAGTTCAGGGAGAAATTGGTGGATATGGACAGAATGTCGATAACAACATTACTGAAATCTTGGACTTTCGTACCACAACTACGCAAAAACTAGAGGGACTGTAGAAGGAAAATGAGAACCTTCGTGCAGAACTCGTCGTTTTGTGTTGGACTGTGGCCACGTTAAGTTCAACTCGTGTTGAATCATCTAAGGTAAAGATTCCAGAACCTAAAGCCTTTAGTGGCGCAACGAGTGCTAAAGAACTGGAAAATTTCATCTGGGACATGGAGCAGTATTTTACCGCTGCAAGGGTGCCGAACGCTGATAAGTTGATCATTACCACAATGTATTTGTCGGGTGATGCGAAACTTTGGTGGAGGACTCGTAATGCAGACGACGTAAGTGCTGGTCGTCCTAGAATTGATACATGGGATCCACATAGGAAGGGAAAAAAGACCCATAACCCAACACCTAACCATGTTTTGTTAGAAGTTCCATTTTGCTTAAGTATGACTGCAGGTTCATTTATAGTATAATATTAATTTCATCGCTTATGTGGACCTTTTGTGGATGGTAGTTTTTTCATAAGATACTCTACTCTTGCTAAATATTCATGTAATGTTTACTGCTCAATTGACATCCCGTAGGACTATTCTCCCCCTACAAGCCATACCCTGTAAACTACAGTTCTCCCTAAAAATAGCGTTGAAACATTCACCTCCTTCAAGTGTTTTTTTTCTTAGATTTATCAACAATAACAAAAAAAAAAACTGTTCTATTATGTTCATAAAGTGTTCATCAACATAAAATGCATTCTAAAATTTTATAAATATGCCCTTACTGTATTTATTCTTTTTTTTAAGAAGAACTCTTTTAGCACTTGTTTTCGTTAGTTTTGTTAGAACTCAACCAACGAAATAAGAAAATATATGTGAACCTGAGATATGGGAACTGTTGCACCTTTTGCCGATTTAACTAATCTGTAGATTCAAGTTTATAATAGGTAAATACATGTATGTTTATTTTTGGTTATGTGTTGAACTTAACAGGATGGTAGTTAAACATAGTGGACTTGTTTTTCATATATATATATATATATATATATATATATATATATATATATATATATATATATATATATATATATATATATATATATATATATATGTATATATATATATATATATATATATGTATATAAAATATAGAATTAATATGCTATTAAGCATAAAAACTACAACTATAAATTCTTGTTTGTTAACTCCGAACATGAGAATAAATGCTAAACATTTAGGCATGTAATATATCAATGATACAATTCTTCGTATATTATTCTACTTTAAAAATAAAAAACTTAAAGCAAGAATACAGAATTTAAAATAAGAAGAGCTTTTATCCGAAATATCTTTAGCAAATTATCAAGTACTTTTCACATCATCTTTTGTCTCTCCTATCAATTCATTATGAGAAAATAGAAAAATAGGTTTCTTGATTTTGGAGAGCGCCTCATCAACATGTCTAATTTCAATTCATCATGACCTTAATTTTAAGAGATCTAAGAAAAATGAAAAACTCTGAAATATCAAAATCTTGAGAAAATATTGGTGTTTGATCCACTTTACTAACCTCTTATTGACGAAATACTGTTCTTTTTCAAAAATTCAAGAAAAACTATTGGAGATCGAATTCCACATGAATTTTAGCTTTTTTTTTTATACCATTTTTTGGAATATTGCTATGAATAATTTTGAATAGAGACCGTCGCAAATTTTTTATTTCTGAAATGTATACAAATAATTAAATACTATTCTTAATTTTAAAAAAATGGACAATTGAATATTGCTATTGAATAAGATAATTATTTATTAATAGAAGATGAGTGGGTAGACGAATATCATATTTATCAGGTAGATGTTTGGATTTGGGAGAAGACAATTGAAGTGTCATAATTGACTATTACAATGAAAAAGGCAAGGGTTGTTAGTTGGGAGGAGAATTAATATAGTTACTGTTATCATTAGGTGTTCAATTAAATGGAGAAAATAATTAGCTAGCAATACTACATTAAAAAATATTTTTTAAAAGAAGAAAATAAATAAATAGAATTCTTGGCCATTGAGAGCGCCACATCAACATCAATATATATATATATATATATATATATTGATTATAAACAAGATAATTTCTCAAATATTGCATAAATTATTGAGATTTGTCAATAGAATTCTATAAATCACAACAAAGTTGATCTGTCTTGCCTAATAGTTTAATACTTTATTATTTTTTCTTATGCATAATTCTAAGCATGTTGGTATTAATCAAGTAAAAAAAAAACTATTTTTTGCCCCAGTTTATGTGACGAGGATTTTTAGATTTTTTCTCGGTCGGACTGAACCTCACAATAAGGTTGTCTACGTATTCTGTCGAAGCAAGAATCAGGCCAAACGTAGTTCAGAAATCTGAGTAAAAATATTTTTATTTTCTTAAGGTCAAATTTCTTTTTTAATGGATACACATATTATTTCATTTTTTTTTTATTTTTAAATAATAATTAAGATATTTTTTGAATTTTAATTTTTAACTAAGTATCATCGAACCCAAGGAAGGTTGTCTATGTATCTTATTAAGTGAGAATCAGGTGTGCGTAGTCCGTTCATATTTAACACTTAAATAATTTTTGCTAGAAATTTGTTAACAAAGGCAACTCTATTATTCGTTTAAAGTGATACAAGAAAAAACTTTAAAATTTTCTTTTGGTGAACTTTACATAGTAAAAGATTCTTTTTTCTGTTGTTGTGATTTTAATTTAATAAGGTAAAGTGAGTTAGCTATCCTAGAAAGATTCGATCATATGTAGAGTATCTCATTAAATCATATTCAAATGATTCAAATAAGGAAGCCTACTAGGAACAACTATATTTGGTTTTTCGTTCTACCAAGGTTAAACTTGATGGACAAATTGATATAGATTGACTATAAATGTGTGATTAAATATCCTTCACCATGGATCGAAAATCTACTGGGTATCTTTACTGAAGTGGGATGCACAGTCGCAATTTCAAAATTATATCAATAAATACTCAAATGTGTGCGTAAGAGAAGATAGTTTATATACCTTTCAAATAATATCAAAATAGTAAATAAATAGACAACTAGCACACTAAGACAATAAATACAATATATAAAAACGTAAATAAATAAGTAATAGTCATTCATAAGTCAACATTATCAACTCGAATTCTGGTTGTCCCCAATGGAGTCGCCATCTTTCACACCCTTTTTCAATTTTAGAACTTTAATTTTGATTTATTTGTTTAAAAGAAAAAAAAAAGTTTTCAAAATTAAGTGACATTTTGAAAAAGGATAATTATTATTTACAGTCGCCACTTAGAATTGAGTTTTAGTGTTCCAAGCCACCTTATTTAAATTCATAATCAAAAATAAATCTGAATCAAAATTTATTGGTCTGCGAACTAAAAATTCGGGTGAGAAACTCTGTTAAACAAGGAAAAAGTGTTAGACACTCCTCGAATCACGTGGTTCTACCACGATCGCTTTATTGAATCTAGTATGATTTGAATTAAAATTTTGAATATTATATTATTTAATTTAATAATTATAATGTTTTATTACTTTATTCTCTCATTTATTTTAAACCTACTAAAAATCATCTTATTTATCTTAAATTTATTGAAGATTGTTTTATTATTTTCGGTTTGTGTCCATTAATTCAAAATTCAAAATACTCATATATATATATATATATATATATATTAACGTTATTATGGTAGAATTTATATAGGTATTTAAAAATTAGAAATTAGAATTTGTGTGGGAAAAAGATTTTGAGTTCAAATTAATTAATGATTGTATCTTTTTTAAAAATTAGATCTAGAAAGGAGATAAAATTTTATGAAATTTATTTTTAATTTTAGCAAAAAAAATCTAAATTTCTAAAAGTTTCTCCTTTTATTTTAATTTTTTTTCTAATCTTTTCCTTTTGCACGTTTTTAGTTACCTTTTTTACTTATTTATTTTTTCTTATTTTTAACAACATTCTGTTTTTCTTTTCTGAGAGTCCTTTTTTTTTTATTAACTCCTTTTTTTCATGTTTTTTTTTAAAATCTTTAGGATATTACTTTTATTACATTCATCTCTTCTCAAATTTTACAATAAAGTAATTTTTATTTCTTTATTTTTGTTTTCCATGTTTTTTTTATAATATTGGTTATACTTTCTTTTATAAAGTTTACTTCTCCTTTAATTTTTTTTACGTTCTACTCTCCTTTTTTTTTAAAATTTATTTTTTTGATTTTCTGTAATTTGTTTGTATTACCTTTTACTCTAATTTAATTCAATTTGTTTTCTTCTGCTTTTTCAACAAGTTTATTTATTTATATATTTATTTATTTACTTACTAGTTTATCAAAATAAACAAATTAAAAGGAAACATATTTCACAAAAGCTTTTCTAAATCACTAATCGATTAAATTTTAGTTTATTCTAATCTCACAAGTCTATATATATTCAACAAATTAGAAGTGAAAACTAGATGAAAAGATATAATAATCTATTCAAATTTAACAATTCAATATCATGAAGCGATTGCACCTAAAGAGCATGATAATAACAACAATGTAGTAATAATAATAATAATGATAAAAAATAAAATACATGCAGTTCGAAGAAATTCATATTGTTGGGATTAAATTTTCGTACAAGCATTCGATTTAAATCATACAATAATTTAGAGTTATCTTGTCCTGAAAATTGATTCACTATAAAAAGAACTGCTACGATCCACTGATTTCCAAAGTTAATAACCAAGTATTAACTCTAAAGAACCACGAATTTCGAACCACGAGCAAAACCTCTAACTCTAACCTAATTCTCAAAAGAATAACTCACTTTTCTTCTTTTTGTTTTTGCTCTTGCTTTTTTTCCCTATGTATTTCAATCTCAGTGTGTATATTCTCTATCTATCATTTTTCCCTCTACTGAGCGTATATTTTTATAATAATTTTGGGTGAGAGTCTGGTGCTAATTAAAAGAAGTGCTGATGGAGGAGATTAGATTTAGTTTGAATTAGTTGAGAAAATTAGGGTTGAGATAAGGAAATA
This sequence comes from Solanum lycopersicum, assembly GCF_036512215.1. NCBI lineage: Eukaryota > Viridiplantae > Streptophyta > Magnoliopsida > Solanales > Solanaceae > Solanum > Solanum lycopersicum. The sequence continues at coordinate 22,493,634 of NC_090805.1, forward strand.
AAATAATATAAAATATTAATAATATTGATATTAACTAATTATAAATGAATAAAACAAAACAAATAAAAAGAAGATGATAAGAAAACATGTATTGCTAAATTTTTGAAAAACTCGTGCAAAAGAGGAATTAAAATATAGAATAAAAATAAGACAAATTAGATGGGAGGAGGGTTTTTAGGAAAATAAGTTTAAAAAAAAGTTAGGGTAATTTGAAAAAAAAAGGTAACGTAATTTAAAAATTTTAGCACTTTTTTTTACTTTTTCATAATATATATTGTTATAATTACTTTTAGACTAGAAGTATTAAAACAATACCTTAAATTCACAGCTTCTTTTGTCTTTTTTATTTTTTGTTTTATTAATCTTTAATATAAATGAGCTTATAATTTGTAGTAATTGACAATTTATTTCTTTATTTATTTAAAATATAATCCTTTTGAAATAAAAATATTTAATTATTAAAATTGGTGTAAAACTTTTATGTTTTGGTTAAAAATTAGGTGTTCGCAGTCTCGCAGGTGGAGACTCATGATTCTTCATGTCCAATTCCAACTTCTTCGGCTTTGACCGATATTCGTTTCTTTCAAGAGCGCCCACCAAAGAATCATATTCTTCAATACCATCACTGTCAAAATTTATGTTGACAGCTTCTAGTGCCTCAACACCTAGTCGCTCTTTAATTTGCACTTCGGGTACACTCTCAACTCTGTAGGTTATAGCAGAAAACGTTTGGAGTTCACCACTCTGCTTCATGGACCTAGAGATATTGAAAGTTGTTTTTTCATTGTTCAACCTAAATTTCATGTGCCTTTTTTTTAAATTGGCTAGTGCACGCTTAGTGGCATTGAATGGTCTCCCAAGATTATAGGGACTTAAAAAATTAACCTCACAGTCAAAAATCACAAAATCGACCAAAAATATGAACGACTGCACATTCACAAGCACATCATGTAGTACACATACGGGCCTCTTCAAAGTTCGATCAACCATCAAGAACCACATCGTGGTAGGCTTTGGATCTCCCAAGCTTAACTTCTTATTAGTTGACAATGGCATAAGATTAATGATTGCACCAAGATCACACAATGCCTTCACAAATTGTAGCAACCCTACAGTACATGGAATAGTGAAGGCACCTGGATCCTCCTTCTTCTGCACAAGAGATCTTGTGGCAATAGCACTATAATGTTGCATTCTGTTAACATCGTTAAAACGCACCAACCACTTCTTTGTCACCATATCCTTCATAAACTTAGCATATCCATGAATTTTCTATAAAGCTTCTATAAATGGAATATTGATGGAAAACTGCTTCAACATAATGATAAATCGGCAATATTTCCCATCCTCCATTTTCTTCTCCAATCTCGGTGGAAATGGTGGTGGAGGTTTGGGGACGGGGACAACTTTATGCAATAACTCTACTTCTTTCTTTGTTGTATCACCCAACTCTCCACTAGATTCTGCTACCTCATCTTTCTTTCTCATATCACCTTCTACTATAGACGACATAGGTTGGTCAATGGTCTGCTTACCTTCTCTAGAAGTTACTGCCATGTAATGCCCATCATTCTTTGCGTTCTGGATAGTGTTGCTTGAAAGAGTGCCAGGTTGGCGTGGGTTCACTATAGTAGACAACTGAGTCATCTGTAGCTCAAGATGTTTTATCGAGACAACATGTGCATCCACCTTTTGTCTAATTCCAGATAGGTCACTTCTCATATCCTTGACATTCTCATTTGTTTCCTCAAACCTCCTCATCCTCTTCTGCATCATATTCTCAATCCGTGCCATACTACCTCTACCTTCCCTAGGGGAAGCTTCCCTATTTTGAGGAGGAACATATAGCCCAACCCGATCGTGCTTGTTACTGTAGGTGTTCCGATTAAAGTTGTCGTCGCGATTAGTTCCGACCTTGATTTTCTTGACCTAGGTGCCAATTATCCTGCTTTGAACATAAGGAGTTTGGACGGAAACCCCCCGTTTGATCAGTAATTGCATATGCATCCTCTTCATAGTAATACTCTTCTGCCGGTGGTGTGGGTTTAGTCAGATTATTTATAGCATTCACTTTCTCTGCGACTCCACTCACATGCTTCAAGACCAACATCAACTCGATTCTCATCTGCCCCATTTCTTTATGAATCTGATCTGCGGCTGGATTATTTGTAGCTTTAATAGCTGTTTTTCCCAGTGTCCAACTTTCTAGTGCTCCAAGCTTTGTTGTTGCAAGATATCATCTCCAACTTCTCTGCAATCTAAACATATCTGCATTCTCCATAGGATTCACTAGAAATAGTATCAAGCACCGCTTTATTGTTGTCATCTTGATCTCTATAGAAATACTCATTCGGTGACTCATCATCAATGCGATGATTCAAGACACCCCCTCACGAACGCAGTCAATCTATCCCAAGAGCTACTCACCAACTCTCCAGGTAGTGCACTCTTAGATTGATTATATGAGCATATGGATCTTCCGATGGAAGTCTAAAAAATAAACCCCTCGCGGTGAGCATCTGCATCAGGCTACTAATCACCACGAATGTGTGCCCCAAGGGTAGGGTCTGCAATATTCACGTTGCCTCTACAATGATCCTGAGGTCGTGGGGCAGCTTGAGGTTGCACTCTTAAGGCATCTCAAAACTGATTCTCAACTAGCACCCGGTTGTTTGCACCGATCAATATTAGAGATTTCCAGCCTGCTCCATCACCTATATTCTCTCTATTTTGATTATCTGGGACCCCTTGATTTTTCATCCTTTGAAATGTTTGATTCAATTCGACATCGTAAGGAGTGAGTGGTTCCCTCGGCTCCGTGTACTTGGCATACACTAGAGCTAGACCTGAGAGAGACCAAAACACAAAGAAAAAGTAAAATTATGAAATAGTAGACCAAAGTTCAATAACGTAGTTAAAATTAATCTAAAAGCCAAATTTCCCCGGCAGCGGTGCCAAAATTTGACACGCTCAAACTACACCTCCCTAAAGAAGCGTAAGCGGTCGTCATCAAGTAAAGAGCCCAACTAGTAGGAAGGGTCAATCCTACAAGGAAAATAGTTTTGATTTACTTTAACCTACAATTATATCTTTTTAATCAAGGTATTTCTGAAGCAATAAAGTAAAAGGGGGGGGGGGGATTTATGAAACAAAATTCCTTCAATTATGAGATTATCAAGTGAACAAAAGAAAACTTTTGTTGATATCAAGATGAGAATATAAATAGGGTATGTATGTTCCCCACAAGTACATAACGCGATATTCCTAGTAATGACAATAATTTCCTACTGTATTACATGCAAAATGATAAGTTAGGTATCTCTAAATCCTTGGTCCGACATATAGAGAATTTCACCCCGCACCTTGGTCCAACTACATGTGTATAATTTACTAACCATTACCATTACCTCATATTAGACATCATAATCGATCTATGGATTAGATACTATTTCACACCAATCGACACTAGTCTATTAGATAGCATCACACTAAATCTATGTTGACAATTCTTTTCTTATTAACTACCTCCTTGGTTCGGCAAGTAGCTACAAGGCAATATCTAACGCGTGCTCTTGTTAAAAATACTTCTAAATGTAAGAATTATCAATGCATGAAAAAACACTATTCCAGAATTGCTTTATTACTAGTTATACATTGTTAATCCCTCATGGTACCTACAACCCTAGTTGTGGATTTAGATGTTTGCAAGATCACAATTCATGCTTTTAGATAAAGAAATCATGAAATTACTTAGCAATAAGAATAAACACAGAACTTGCAGATTGAATTTCACACAAAAATCTTCAAATAGAATCTAAAATTCGATAATTTGCTAAAGTTGCAAAGAACAATTCCTAAAATCAAGAACTAAAACAAAAGTAATAATAGTCAACCCCCAAAACTAGGTTTTTATCCCACTATTTATAGAAAAAAAGTCTTAATGAAAATGGAATTCAAATAAGGAATGTTTTGTTTAGGCATGCGTCTTCAATTGACGAGACAACTCGCGGGTCGTCGATCGATTCACGATTCGTGGTTTTCTTCCATAAGACAGGACCTAGAAATATTTTTTCTCTCCAGATGACACACTCTTTGAATCAAACAACGGAACAACAGTATGGTCCGTCATTCCATCTAAACTCTGTTGATGCTCCGCTGTCACTCTATACTTAGATTCTTCAAATATCAGGTACTGGAACCCTTGCAGTCACAAACTATGGTTCACAAGTGCGGTCCGTCGATTGATCCACGGACCGTCGATGCCAATTGTAGTACCATACTTGCCAGACTTCCCTGATTAAAGAATGAAAAACAAATATTAAATTGAGAGTATAAATTGTGGGAAGATTTAATATCTTCAAATTACTACAATCAAAGTGGGTAATAAATATTTATGTATAATTATCCAATTTTTCCCCATTGTTTGTTGGATACAAATATGGTCATGGTGATGGAAACACACCAAAAAGTAATCTAGAAGTTTACTTGAATAAATATCAGTTGGCATAATCGGTTGGTCATTCCGATTCAAAGGTGATGGAAAAGAAATTGTGAATTCACGAGGCTATATGTTGAAAAAATAAAAGATTCTTCACGAATTCTCTTTTGTAGCTTGTTCTCATGATAAAATGATCATTCAACCAACTAAGGTTGGGATCTATCCCCTAAAATTGTTTGTAACATATTAAAAGGTAATATGGGTCGTTCACCTGTCATGTGGATCATTTACAATTATGATTTAATAGATGCATCTATAGTATGGTAACATGTGTATTTGTATCAACTTACAAATTAGTTTTTGTAAGGTTGTTTGCTCGAATTACTAAATTAAGAGCACAATTCTAAACTATAAAGTCATGTTGATAATGTAGGTTGCTTAGCTGAAATTGTATGCCTGCAATTATAGCTAGACCGTTGATTATGAGAACAAATCTCTCAAATAAAATTTGATATGAGATAATTTTATTTAACATGTATGCATCAATCCAACAAGGTTTACCCAAACCAATTGTTTCACGGTCAGGCACCAAATAATTTCCATCAAAAAATTTGATGTGCGCACATATGATTTTATTGCTCCATGCACCAAGATGGGTCCCAAAATGAGGTTGAGGGTGAATATTAGATTTCCTCACATTAGTGGGAGATATGTGTAGCACCTGAAAGTTATGTGTGGGGTGGATTATCTAGATCCTTGTTAAATAAATGTGAACATGAAGTTCAAAGATATTTTCAAAATGTTGCAAGTAATTTGCCAGATGTATTTGCTAACCCAATATTTTAATTAAGCTTCAAATGATCCAATAAATAGTCTGAGTCTATGGTACGCCTGAAGTTTGATAGAACAATGGATTCCAAATGTAAAACTCCTTGATAAAAGAGAGGAACAAATCATCAAAGTGGTCATTGCTAATGAGGAAAGTGCTATAAAGAGCACTATGACATAACATTTTATAAAACCTTGACAAAGGTTCAAGTACCTGAAAATGATAAAAAAGATAAAGAGATCTCGATAAGTTATGTCGTATTGGAATCGATATCAAAATGACCATCTACAATATATTTGATATGATGTAGCACTCAATGCTATAAATGGTTACGAGGATCTTAAATTTGAATCTGTCAAATAGTATGGACAGATTAATGATTAACACTATTCAAGTATATTTTGTTTCACTTAGAAAATTGATGCTTTTGAACATATAGTTCATAGATTAAAATATATGTCAGTGAGCGTACAAATGAATCATTGTGCGAAAGTATAACCATAAAATACAAAGTATAGTTCGTGCCTCGGGACATAAAGAATTTTCGCAGTTGTCCTGACATTATTAAATGGAGATATGTTCTCCAATGGTGAATGCATTGAGACTTTTTTTAGTCTGGAAATAGATGAAATACTGGAATATGTATAATGAATGATTAAAAAACGTCTAACTAGACGATGAAGATTATATGAAAATCCTTGAAGGAATTAAAAGGTCTTAAATGTATTCCATTGTTTGAGATTGCTTAACACAAAGAAATGATCTTTTTCTATCACATGGAAATTATTTAAAATGTTATGTATCACTGCAATTGGTGCAATTACAAATTTTTAGTTATACAAATGGTAGAAGATGTGTGACTTTCTTTGAGAAGAAAAGACGAGCTTCAATGAAATTGATCAATCTCTCATGAGTCAGAAATGATTTGATTATGTAGATGCAAAATATTTATTTGATCTACATAAATCTCAATTGCAAATGAGCTATTTGCTTACATATGGAGGCACAACAATATGTTGCCATTCAACAAACATTTGTAAGCACTTCTTCAAATCATATTTATCAATGAAGTAAGTCAAGGGTGTGTTTGGTTGTAATCTAATCTATCATATTTAGAAAATATGTGGTTTTGCTTTGACAAAGGATATTCCAGCCACCATATACGAAAATAATATATAGATCAATTGAATGGAGGATATAATCAAAGGATATCAGGCACAACATATTTCACCAAAAGTCGTTTTCACACATGATCTTCAACAAAATGGTGAGATAGACGTTCAAAGTCTCATTCAAGTGACAATCTTATAAACTTAGTCACTAAGGATTACTACCATCAATATTTCAGAAGTTGTCATATAAGATTGGAATGCATCATGTCCAAGATATTAAGTAAAATTTTAATTAGGGGGGGGGGGGAGAAAAATATGCATTTTACTCTTTTCCTTAACCATGATTTTGTCCCAAATGGGTTTTTCTGGTAAGGTTTGTAACAAGGCAACATTCAAACGTATTAAAAGAAATGTGTACTCTTTTTCCTTCACTAGGATTTTTCCCACAGGGTTTTTTCTTAGTAAGGTTTTAACGAGACATATTATCTATGGACATCCAAGGGAGAGTGTTATAAAATATTAAAGTGTGGATGTACACTACACCAAGTAGTTACTCACCCATTATCTCCACTATTTTCCTCATTATAAAGATGATCATAACCTCCATAACCAACACCTTTATAACCATTATTCTTGTGACCTTTCACTTTCATAACCTCCACATTATATTCATATTAATGTCGTTTTTGTGACTAACTTTTTGTATGCCTCTATGTTATATTATAAATTGAGGCATGACGGTTCATGTATATTGTATACACTTGAATATTGGGTGAATACTTTGAAGAATAAGAAATGCTCTCCTCTTTTGTCTCTCTATTTCAATTGCTTTATTTTTTATATTTCTTGCCTTATTTTGATTTAGTTTTAAAATATAAATAATATTATAAAAGTAATATTTTACGTCAGTAACTAAACCTATTTTGAGATTGAAATTGAAATTTAGAATAATTAGTTCCTTTTCTCATGATAAAAGTTTTGATTTATTAAGTTTATTTGTGTCCCAATAAATGTAAAGTTGGTAATTAATGTCTAAAGAATTTTTTTTCATATGTTAGGTTGGTTTTTGATGGACTATCAATATTAAATCTCAGCTTCTACAAATTGGTCAACGTATTTCCCTCACTAGGTTTTTCATATAGTTCTTTGAACACTTTCACAACACTGATAATTGTGATAACATATGGTTTGAATAAGGAGGTACCGTGATAATTTCTTCAACTATGTTTCTATAACATCTCTATATGAATCATCTTGTTTCAAATCCTAACGTACATTGAGTTTATATTTACAATAACTTTATAAGGAGGTACTGAGATAAATATTTTTGTAGGTTCTATATTTCCTTTTTCATCATATCATCATTTGTAAAAGCATTGTAGAAAATAATTAAAGTTCTTACAATTTAACAAATATATGAGGACTTAAAATTTTTTAAAACATCGAATAGAAATGACAAGAAAATCATGTGAAGACTACAAAAACTGGATATCCTTCCTTATATATTGTAGTCCTTAAAAGATTATTTCAAAATTTGCTATTCTAATCCACATTTCATAACATAAAAAAACTATTATTTTTTAATGAACATCAAATAATGTAACTTAGAAACTAATGGAGTGAATGAAAAACATTTTCTAGATTTTTTTCGGCTATATAGTAGAATATACCTTTTAGAAACAATAGTACAATTTTGATACCTTTTTTATTATTGATTCAGGACTCGACCCCAACTCCAAACTAGAACACAATGTTATGATTGAGTTGGTATCCGACCCTGACACTCGACCTTGTAGTAGTTTTAACAAGGTTTTATGTTTGGTTTTAAAGGAAAAATGTCCATGTTGAAAGCGCATAAGGCAGCTGGAAAAATTAAAGAAGATGATCTACGAAGTTCATCGGCAGTCTGTCATTCAATCTACAGTCTGTAGGTGGTGTCCATCGACGTAAAGTTCAGGCAAAGGAAGAAGATTGGGGAAATCTGACTAAGTGTGGAACCAAGAGAGCAAACGACGGTCCGTCAATTGATTGGACCGTACTGGTGAACTGTCGATTATTCGGAAAAGGTTCCAGTACCTGACTTCTTTAATATACTAAGTGTGGAACGACTTAGGAGCATCGACGTGGCGTAGATGGTTCGACGGACCGTACTGCTGGTTCATCATTTGATTCCAAGAAAGTTCTACGTGGTGAAGAATAAATTCATTATAAGTATGGACTGATGGAGGCCGTCGATGAACCTTTGTATAGTGGGGTCGTTGATTCAAGCCGCTTTTCTGGATAGAAATTTCCTTATTTCAATTCATTTTTCTTTAGGATAATGTTTTCTATAAATAGTGGATTAAAACCTCGTTTTGGGGTTTGCTACTATTTTTGTTGTTCTATTTTGTGTTCGAGATTTTTTGTTGCAATCTTTGGGCAATCAATCAATTTTCTGATTGAGATGCCTCCATTGAGCGTGAATTTGGTGGACATTATGGAGTTAAAACAAGGGGCAGACCTTGCTACTTTAGAGACGTTGTTACCACCCAAGCTGATTCCACCCATGCTTTCAGTCAGGCCCCCAGCTCATCTCGATCCCCATCCCCATCTACAGCACTGGTTCCTCTAGCTCGGGTCGATATGTTGGAGGCCCAGATTACCACCTTTCTCAACCATTTGAATGCAGAAATCCATTGCTGAGGCTGAGGACCGAATTGAGAAGACGGTGGTACAAAAAACCGAGCAAAAAATTGAGGCGGTTCACCAACGCCTAGATGCCTTAGAGGTGCATGTGCTAGCACAACCAGCCCTTACATAGACTTCACAGCCCTTCATGATGTGGTTGCTAGTTTGCATGCTGATGTAGATTCCATCATGGAGATGAGGAGGACTTAGCCGGTGAGTGTGCCCATAGAGCTAGCAGAGGACACATATCTGGACGCCTTGTTCCGGCCTACTGTTGAGCCACCATTTGAGCAGCGAGTGTGTTACAAGAGTCAGCGTTCCAGCCATACTACAGAGGCCGGTGATGAGGCCCGTGCTAAAAAGAGAGAGAGGTCGGAGTTAGAGCGGGCTAGGAGAGCTTCCTTGGCTGATGAGGAGCTCCATCAACAGAGATCACAGGAGATGGTTGTTGGGGCTTTTAGTCCGATACCATAGCCCAATAAGAGAAGCACTAGTGATGGTGCAGCGGTTGATATGGGCACTACTGAGAGTGGCCTAGTTGATAAAGTTGATGATCTAGTGGGTTTCGGGTAACCGGACCCACACACATGTTGGTAGTTCTTCGGTGATATGCGCCACAATTTTGCTTCATCTACCAACCTATTATTTTGATTTTACTGCACAGGGGAAAATTGCAAGTTTTTTTCTTGGGGGTGGGGTAAATGGTAAGTGAGTGGTAGGGTGAAGTCTGAGTAACACAACTCACAATCCTCTCTTGGGGTTTTCTTGCCTGTGTTCTTTTTCCCCAAGAGACTGCTTAATTTTTTGTTGAACTGGCATGTAGTAATTTGTACAAGTATAAAAGCATGAAACATGAAGCATGATGGCTGAAAAAATGATATCACGTCTTAGATTGTGCTTGCATACAAAGGTGAAAATAAGTTGAATGTGTTGGATCTAAGCAGTACATAAATAGGCACCCACTCCATGATCTTCAACTAACACCTAAACTAGGAAACCCAATAATCTGATAGTGTAATGAGGTTCCAAGAGAATATGAGAAGACACTACAAAAAACAGTATTTAGCGACTGACGAAATCCGTCGCTATCAATGTTTTTCCGTTGCTAAATTGGATTTGCGACGGATTGTTGGTTGTTGCTATTTCGCTAATAACTAATTTCTTAGCAACGAAAAATGTGTTCTCTCACAAGTTTAGCAACGAATTAGAGACGAATGATATATGTCGCTACTTGTTAGAGACAGACTAATCTATCGTTATACTTATATAATTCGTTGTTAATTTCATAAACAATTTCGTCATTTCAAATAAATTTGCAACTGAATTTCTGTCACTAATCTGTCAGAAATATTCATTGCTAATGTCATAATTAATTTTGTTATTTCAAATAAATTTTCCATGGAATTTCTGTCACTATTCCGTCATAAAATATTCTGCTATTTGAGCCGGTATATTTGTCACTAAAATGTTTTGTTGCTAATGCGTTGCAATTATTTTTTTGTAGCAACCACCAAATTGTCACTAAATATGTTGCTAAAATATTACGAAATACCTCTAAATAACAAATATTTGATATAAACTAATATTTAGAGGGTTCAAAAATCGTAGATAGCAACAAATCACTTACTTACGATGCAAAATATGAAAAGCAATCTATGAACTGTTCTTAAGAGAATCCAATTCATCAGCTATGCACAATTTGTACTCATCAAAGAGAGAGAAAAAAATTAAAAAATTAAAGCTACAAGAGCCTAATTAAGGGTTACCCTGATCACCTGAAAGTATTGAATCTACCACATCCTCATTAGTAGTAGTAGGAGGCAACATGAGTGTCACAAGTGATGGATTGTCAATCGGAGTAAGCACTTGTTGTACCCGATCCATAATAATTGAAAAAAATTTATTAGTAAGGGCAGAAATCATTTCCTTTACAGACACATCCATACTTCTTGTCGATGTTGATTGAGAAACTGAAGGTGCTACAGATGATGAGCCACAAAGATTCTACCCATAGCAAGTTTTTGCTACAAATCCAAGACCGTATATTCTTTTCTTCTTTTCTTCCCCGGCAGCTTGATATTATGCTTCACATTGATCAATATCACATTGGAAGGTTATTTTTTCAAATAATATTTCTTCATTTTTCCTATAATAAATAGCGATAAAGAGATCAATAAAGATTATAAATAATATTGTAATGGGAGGAAAAGGCAAAGACATGCATAACCTTTTAACTTAATTAGATGTGCAGCAAACAAATTAACCCTCATGGAATTTGAATCAACTTTAAATAGAGAACAACAATTACTATTGATTGACAAGGTTACATTAAAAGATGAAATTCACTGGACTTTGGATGAAATTACATTGGACAACTATGGTCTAGAACAAGCATATGAAATTTGTCAACCATACTCATTGAAAACATTTTGGAACATTTGTGCTTTCCAGAATTCAAAAAGGAAGATAACTTCTCATAAAAGAAAACATACCGGGAACATAATCGGGTAAGAAATAAAGGTGATGACAACAATGATCACAAAAACAATGGCAAACAACAGATTGGTCATGACAATAATCAACAACCTGTGGAAAAAGTGACTCTTGCCATGTTAAACTATGCTAGGCCTTTTTCCTTGTAGTTACATTTATTTACTTTTTTGCTCTCTTTTTATCCAAGCAAATAATTTGAATTCAGATGATCGACTTCACCAAGAACGGAAGTACTCGAAACCTCACCTAAAGAATGTTTGTTGACCAATGATCTTGCAATGAATCAGACTATTGTATTTATTTAAACCATCAAGGACACGTGGTAGATGTATGCACAATCAAGAAAATGGATGATGAATACCAAAGAAGAAAAGATCATGAAGCTGAGAAAAGAAACAAAAACAAAGCAGGCACCTCTGCAATAAAAAAAAGGAACAGTAACCTGAGAACAAGGAAAAAGAGGACAGGAATCCCAAAATCATAAATCACCATCTATTTTTATACTACATTCAACAAAATTTTAAGCCATGTTTTTTCTTCTAATAAGAAATGACATGTAAATCTTAAAATAAGTTTCAATATTTTGAACTTCACGGATAATTCAAGAGCGTTCGCCAATAAAAGATTTGCCATCATGACCATGCGCATGGACATGTAAATGCAACTCGCTCGATGTTGAATCTCGTCCCTTTTTAATAGCCTTTAAAAAAGACCACATTTTAGACACAAAATTTTATGTGTGTACAGGATGGTGATTGTCAATGTACAGTTCAAGCAAAGGGAGAAGATCGGGGAAATCTGACTAAGTGTGAAACCACGAGAGCAAACAAGGTACGTTGATTGATCGACGGACCATCTTGGTGAACCGTAAATTGGTTTAGAGTAGGTTCCACTACCTGACTTCTTCAAGACTCTATGTGTGGAATTACGGATAAGCATTGATGGGGCGTAGATGGATCGACGGACCGTACTTCTGGTCCATTGTTTGATTCAAAGAAGGTGTTATTCGGTGAAGAAAAAATAATTCCAAGTATGGACTGATTGATACAGTCGATGGACCGTCATTCCATCGATGGTTCGTCAGTGGGGTCTTTAATTGAAGCCACATTTCTAGATAGAACTTTCCTTATTTTAATTCCTTTTTCTTTAGGACAGTGTTTTCTATAAATAGGGGATCAAAACCTCTTTTTGGGGTTAGCTACTATTACTATTGTTCTAATTTGTGCTGGACCTTTTTGGTTGCAAACTTTGGGCAATCAATCTATTCCAGATTTGGTTTTTGGATAATTTTGCAATTTCAAGTTGTTTTTCTGGGTTTCTTCTTTTTGTTAGGTAAGTTTATGGTTTCTTTATCCAATATTATGAATTGGGATCTTACTTGCATGAGTAACTAAATCCACAACTAGGGTTGTGGGAACCATGGGTAATTAACAAAGTAATCATAGCAACTAAGCAATTCTCAAATACTTTTTTTGCATGTATTGATAATTCTTTCGTTTAATATTCTTTTTAATAGTGGCTAATGATACAACTCGCGTTGTTGCTAATTGTAGGACCAAGGGGGTAGTTAATAAGGAAGGAATTATGAACATAGATTTAGTGGGATACTATCTAAATAGGCTAGTGTCTATTGGTGTGAAGTAATAACTAAGCCATAGATCGATTATTATGTCTAATATGAGGTAAAGGTAAGGGTTATTAACTTATACACACGTAGCCAGACCGAGGTACGTGGTGAAATTCTCTAGATGTCGGAACAAGTATTTAGAGATACATAACTTACCACTTTACATGCAAAACACTGGAAATATTGCTATTGTTAGGAATACGACATTATGAACCTGTGGGGAACACATATACCCTAGTTAGTCTCACAATGTGATAAAAACTCAATGTTTACTTTTCCTTACTTGTTAACTTAGATTTTTAAGGAACTTGTTTCATAAAAAAAATCTTCAATTACTTGCTTTCAGAAAGACTTTTGCTAAATAGACGTAATAGTGATTTGAAGTTAAGTCTAAACCATTTTTCTCATGGGATCGTCCCAACCTACTAGTTGGGTTCTTTACTTGATTACGATCGTTTATGCTTATTTAGGAAGGTGTAATTTGAGCGTATCATAACACCAAACCATAACATAATGCTATGACTGATTTGGTATCCGGTCCTGACACTCGACCTTGGACCTGACCCCTATACTCATTTAAGTACCTGATATTCAAACTAAGCTCACCTGAAGACACAAAATGGGATAAAACCCCAACACCCGACCTCAGCTCCGACCTAGACACCCTAACACGTGAATCAACACCCAAACTGCAACTCCACATCTTAATTGGTATCAGATGTCCAAATCAAGACTTGACCTTGACACTAGATATGGGACCCAAATTTTGAAGTACGATTGAACCCCCATTAGTTAATATGCGACGCGACCTCGACTTGTGACTCTAGACCTAGGACCCAAATTTCAAATAGGGACTTGACCCTGAATCCTAACATGGACAAAACTTTTGAATTTGGACTCAACACTAGATCTTATGAGATACCCTACTTACAAATTGGGTGCAGACCCTGGCACCAGATGCAAGACCCAACTGTAAAACTAGAATACGACCTCGACACCCTAATAGGTACCTGTATTTTGAATCACACTATTACCCACACTAGACCTTGACAACTGATTCAATATCCAACCCCAACTGTTGAATTAGGACATGATTTCTTAATTATGAACCTACCCGAACGCCTGAACGTAAATCCAACCTTAAAGTTAAACTTGGGGCACAACATTTGAATTGGGACCAGACTTTTGAACAACGACCTGGTTCCTACCCTGAAACCCAATACAAATTCTAAATTTTAAAGACAAACCTTAATCTGACACCTGACGCCAAAACGTTGTTAAGATTGGGGATCACCCCCTTGAAGTAACATGGAGTACTTGACCTCTCAGACTTGTACAGTCTCATAGACATCATTCATCTCATTTTCATAGGAAATTTAGTGGAGTATTTAAAACTTTTCATAGCACATCATATACTCAAACATCATTTCATATATATATATATATATATATATATAATAATATCATACATACCTAGTTAGACTCTAAATCTCTTTGTCATCTTAGACTCAACATAAATAAAGTAAAATAAGGACACTGCCCTTAACAATATAAAATAATAATCTAATCTATTACATATTCTTTCAATAAGAACTGGACATAGGTAAATCTTGAATCATAAGAACCACTTTGTTTGAACTTAGGAGATCTATCAAAACCCTTCACTTAGGAGACATCCTCTAGACATCACCACCAACCCTTTTTGAAAAAGATAAGAATAATGATATTAGTACAAGAATGCACTAAGTATGACAACTATGCATTTAAAGAGGACATTCAGTTTGAGATCATCCATCGTGTCTTTTAGTAAAACTTCATGAACATTGTTACAACAAGTACAAAATAGTAAGATACTTCATATAGACATGTACACTATTAAAATTAACAGATAGAGCCACTCATTAACATTGTGAGGCACATTCACTACATAAAACATATTACCTCTCTTTAGCTTAACTTCATATCTTAAGAAACCCTCAAGTAAAACATAGTGCAATGTATCACCTTAAGGTCACCTGAGATGGTCTTTCATAAATATGCTTCATCAACACAACCACATGTAATTATAAGGATATAAGCACATCATAGGACATAAGCTTCACATAAGAACCATCACTTAAGAAAATTCCCAAGTCACCCTAGTGCAATGTGTAGGTAGAATCCCATAATACTACTTACACCAAGTGTTCTTAAGAAGCCATCCTAGACTAGGCGTATTATACTCAACAAGTCATAACACCTTCATTTATAACTAGACATAAGACCACATACTTCATAACATCATATAAGAACTCATTCATTCAATACACTATAGTCATAACTCAGTTAGTTCATATCATAGGTAAACCACTCTCACAACCCCTTCAGAAGCTTACTTGTGTAATGTACACATGGAGTCTCATACCTCCTCATATACTAAGTGAACTCATTTAGAAGTCATAAGTGCAATTCACATGCATAGTCATAATTGATGTCTTGACATAGAAAAGATACTTTAACATGATGTAACGACCTGTTTAGTCGTTTTGAGCAGCATATTTTATTTCTGGAAAAACTGGCTGAGACGACGGAACCCACGACGGACCGTCATGGGCACGACGGACCGTCGAGGGTGTTTCGTTCCAAAATACTTAGAATTCTGAAAATTGGGTACTGAAATTGACTCTCTGAACTTTGTAACGGAATGGCACGACGGACTGTCGTGGGTACGACGGACCGTCACAGACCCTTTAATGGAATGGAGTCTCTGAACTCTGTGACGGAGCAGCAGGACGGACCGTCGCAGGCACGACGGCCCGTCACAGGCTGCATAATCCCAGGCTGGGTCGGATTTCTGTTAAGTAATTTAAGGGGGCATTTTGGACTATTCCTGCTTTAATTATAAAGTTAGTGGGTTAATGTTAATAAGTCTAACTACTTGTGGGTTAAAAGAGGTAACCTTGAGTTAATTAGTGGGTTATTATTGCCATCTTTTATACTTAATTATATGCTAGTTAGGGTAAAATAAAGAGGGTTTGAATAAGAAAAATAGAAAGAACAAGAGAGGGAAAAACGATTGCTAGAGAGAGACGAACGAAGAGGAAAAACAAAAGCTTGGGAAATTTGCTTGCTTGATCAAAATTCTTCGGTGGAGGTAGGTTATGGTTTTTATACTATTCGTAGTAAACTCTTAATAGCGAATGATATGTATTGGGTAGTTTTGTAAACCCTTCTATATGCTTAATTATGTGTTTATATGTTGTGATTATATAATTGTGATAAACTAAGTATGATGAAGCTATTGAATCCTAAATCTTGAAAAAGAACTCCTAATCTACTTTGTTAATGATGATGCCTTAGTATAAAAGAAGGCTTGATGAACAAAAGTAGTGAGATTAGGGGAACGGGTGCCACGTTCTGGTACCAGTATAGTATATGAGGATCGGAGTGTCACGTTTCGACACAGGATAGAATATGGATCCTTAGCAATTTGAGCTTCCTTAAGAAATAGAATATCCAATTCAAATCAATGTTTGATGTTGGCCGCTTTTTTCTCAGTCCGCTTTCTTCATCTCCAAATGTTGCTCTCTCTTCTGGGAGTAATATATTGGAGTTTGTCTTCTTTGACGATCAAGTTCACCTAGGAATTTTTACGTGCTGGATAAAGAAACTTGTGGGTTTATTTTATTCTCCTTTTTAGAGCTATCTAACCTATTTCGAGCAAAAATAGAATAAAAGTTATGTATAATTGAGCTATATATCTAGAAAAAAATTATTTTCATGTAGTTGGAGTTGTTCCCGAATAAAAATGTCTTAACAACTTCAATGCATCTGACAAACCTTACCACCGGAAAACCCATTTTCAAGTTCGTGCATGATTTCATAATATAATCAAAGGTATGTATAACTGATATATATCTTGCCAATGTGAAAAATTATGTAACTAGGCATACTTGATTTATTTACAATATATCATTATAGCTAGATATAATGACAATATGTAACTATAGCTGCAATGTTGTTGTTATTTTCTCTCTCCTCTCTCTACACTCTCGATAACCTCTGTTTCTCTATCAGCACTCTTGCATGCCTCTCTCCTCTCTATGTAAGCTTGCTTGCCTCTCTTCTCTCTCTCTTTCATATATTCCTTGCTTCTCTCCTCTCCTTTATTTCTCTCTCTCTCTCTCGCCTTTCTCTAACCTCCCCCACCCCCACCCCCGCCCAATACAAATACAAACAACAGAAATAACTTATACAAATAACAATCTCAAAATCCAATTATAGTTATACAAAAGAGAAGTCTTAACCGTACAGATCCTCTTCAGTGATACAAAATATAAATAAACATGTATTCGCTGATACAACAGTCATACTTCTTTCATAAAAACAATATCAATTAATTATACAAATACAAAATTTTAATTTGATACAACATTCATACAATTGCTTATAAATACAAATTGTATTATTCGTTATACAATTGAGATAACATTGATACAAATTATAACAATTGATTTTATACAAATACAAGTGTCGAACTTGATACAATATTGATACAATTTTATTTGATGATACAATTTACTCATTCATACAAATTATATTCATTGATAAACTTGTAATCATTGATACATATGCATACCAGTAACATATATACATGTGTCCAGAAGAAGAGGAGGAGTAGAAGAAGGAAGAAGAAGGTGAGATAAATGTATAGTATTTTAGAAGTTATTATAGTGTTTATAAACTAATGTGTTTTTAGGACATATGTATCTTATAAAATATACATCTCTTTTAACTTTTTTAGGACATATGTAATTTATAAAAATTTAAAGAAGAAAATGCACAAACAAACATAAAGTTGCATAAATTTCTTATAAAATATATAGCTCTTTAACTTTTTCCTTTATCGCAACTAAAATTTTATGTCCCATTATAAGTAGGTGTTTAGAAATAAAATCATATGGGGTATAACATGTGAATATTTATGCCCAAAAAAGTTCATTCACAATTTTTTATTAAATAAACTATAATAACAAAAATTAACACTTGTTAAGGAGGATTTATTGTCACTGACAGAGGGAGTTTAAACAATCATATATATGCGAAGGTTAATGCAATTAGTGCTTACTATTATTTATGTAATTTTTAACAAAGAAAGACAAATATGATTTCTTATTAAAAAATTAATGCATTAGTGAAACTATTTTATGTTTGTCGAGTTTATGTATTAAATCATTTTATTACATTAGTTTTATTTGCCTCATGCTTTGTTTAGGCCTAAATTAACACTAAAAACAAATTCATAGAATTTTTTAAAAAGAAAGAATCTGTATTTTAAAACATCAGTTTGACATTTTTTAAGGACTCCTAAAATATTAAAACAAAATATGGTTGTAACACCTCGTAACTCAACTCTTAGAATCCGAATATTTCATTGCACGTATACAACCTTGAACCAGGTGATGTCCTACTTGTGTTTATGATTTATGATTTATTCCTAAACTGAGAGGTGTATTAGAACTTGTTAGGGTCATAAGAAATCTCAAATACTATGTCTAGCATTATATCTTGTATTCAGGTTAGTAAAAAAAAGACATTCAGAAGTACAAAATACATGAGATAGAAAGAAAAATGTAAATCCAAGTCCACATAAATTAATGTGTTTCCATACGATATTTAATTCCCTCACTGTAGCCGAGATTGCAGATTAATATCTGACAAGATAATATTGATTAAATTGTTAGAGAAGTAGCGGTACCTCAAAATTCAATAACATCAGCGAAGGTAAGAACATGTACAAGAGCAGATAGACTCAGTCGATCGATAATTTTGTTTATGATTGAAAATATATGCAGAGAGGGAACATTTTACAATGTTTTGAAAAACAAAAATAACCTCTTTTTTTATAGCCAATTGCAGCAAAGGAACGCGACTGTTCAACAATGGTGTGAACGCTTCTGTTCAAACATGTCATTTCAGAAAAAATAATGGTTTTCTGGAAGGAACATATCCCATCACGAAAAACGTTATCATTATACACGAATTTAAATAAACCCCATTACATTAAAATAATTTTGTTAATGAACTAACTAACATCCTGAATTAATTTATAAGAGAAATGAAATTAGAATTTAATTAATGAAATTGATCAAATAAATTTTGTCCAAAAATATTATCAATTAAAGACATCATTTGTCAAATCCAAATCCAAATACAAAGCCGAAACCGAAGCCGAAGCCGATGTCAAGGCCGAGCGAGTAACGACAATGGCGTGAGGGACACCTTCTTCTTAACTCTTTAAGAAGAAAATGAAGTGTTTTATATTATGAGGACAAAAATTTCTCTTCTTATACCAATATGGGAGAAATGACTTTTCATTTGCACTTTGCAAATGACATCTCAGTTTCCCTCCAAATTTGGTTCCCCCCACTTTTCCATTTTCTCTTCTCTTTTCCCATTCACATTTTGCTAAAACCCAATAATCCCCAACATGAATGGGGAACGAATATTGTTAAACATATGCATGAAAAGCTTGTGTGTCTTGTAAGTAAGGGTTAATCTCATCTGGATAAGTACATTTCCCATTAAACTTTCCGTAGTGAACATATATCGGATATACTCAGTCAATCGGTAGATTTGATATCTTTGAACCATCAAACTTTTATGTATACCTAGACAACATAAGTCATACACTCAACCGTTGAATTGTCCTTATCTCTTTAACTTTTTTAGGATATATGTATCTTATAAAAATTTTAAGAAGAAAATGCACGAATAAACATAATATTGCAGAAATTTCTTATAAAATATATAGCTCTTTAACTTTTTTCCTTTATATCAACTAAAATTTTATGTCAATTATAATCAGGTGTTTAGAAATAAAATCATATGGGGTATAACATGTGAATATTTATGCTAAAAAAATTAATTCTTAATTTTTTGTTAAATAAACTACAATAACAAAATTAACACTTGTTTAGGAGGATTTATTGTCACTGACAGTGGGATTTCAAACACCCATATATGTGAAGGTTAATGCAATTAGTGCTTACTATTATTTATGTAAATTTTGTCAAAGAGATAAAAATATTATTTTTAATTTAAAAAATAATGTATTAGTGAAACTATTTTATGTTTTCTCGAGTTTATGCATTAAATCATATTTGTTACATTAGTTTTATTTGCCTCATGCTATGTTTAGGCCCAAATCAACACTAAAAACAAATTCATATATTTTTTTAAAAAGAAATAATTTGTATTTTAAAACATCAGTTTGGCATTTTTTAAAGAATCCTAAAAAATTAAAACAAAATATGGTTGTAATTCCTCGTTACTCTACTCTTAGAATCCGAATATTTCATTGTAAATATACAAGATTGAACCAGGTGATGTCCTACTTGTGCTTATTATGTATGATTCATTCCTATTACTCAGAAGGGTATTAGAAGTGGTTAGGGTCATAAGAGAACTCTTGTACTATGTCTAGTATTATATCCTGTATTCAGGCTAGAACAAAAACCATATAGAATTTAAATAAACCTCATTACATTAAATTAATTTTGTTCATGAACTAACTAACATCCTGAATGAATTAGAATTTAATTAATGAATTGATCAAATAAATTTTTTCCAAAAATACTATCAATCAAACCCATTATTAGTCAAATCCAAATCCAAATACAAAGCCAAATCTGAGGTCAAGATCGAGCGAGCAACGACAACAGCGTGAGGGATACCTTCTTCTTAACCCTTTAAGAAGTAAATGAAGTGTTTTATATTATAAGGACAACAATTTCTCTTCTTCTACCAATATGGGAGAAATGACTTTTCATTTGCACTTTACTAATGACATTTCATTTTCCTTCCAAAATTGGTTCCTCCACTTTTCTATTTTCTCTTCTCTTTTCCCATTCACATTTTGCTAAAACCCAATAACCCCCACATGAATGGGGGACGACTATTTTTAAAACATATAAGTAAGAGTTAATCTCTTATGTATAAGTATGTTTCCCTTTAAACTTTCCGTAGTGAACATATATCGGATATATTCAATCAAACGGTAGATTTGATATCTTTGAACCATCGAGCTTTGGTGTTTACCTACACAACATAAGTAGAAAAAAACCCTTGAATTGTTCTTAGTTCTCTTTTTTTTCCGTTTCAGTCATGAACACATCTCGATTAATAAGTGCTTAGAAAACTGACCTTACCAGATTCTCCTTGAAATGACTTACACTTCACACTCACATATGGAGCGAATTAAAAATATATTCTAGATTTTTTACCTACAAAGTAAAATATAAATTTTAAAAAATAGTTTCTAACACAAAAAACAATTCCAATTATTGATTCAAGACCCGACCCCAACTCCGAACCAGAAGAGAATGCTATGATCAATTTGGTATCTCACCCTCGAACGTGACCTAGGACTTGATGCCGACTCTCGTTTAAGGACCCCGATATTCAAATTAAGACTTGATTTTTACTGCAACACACAAAATGGTATACAACCCCAACACCCTACCAGGATCCAGCTTAGGCACCCTAATATGTGACCCAACACCCAAAATGCAAAATCTTAATCACCAATTCTCGATACTAATTTGAAAAATTGGTAACTAAATTCTCTGCTTGTAGATGGTTTCAACCCCAACCAATGTTGAAGTGTTAATTGATAATGAGTTTTGGAAAATGTTTCTTTATTTTCTAGGGGTAAGTTATTTTCCTTAATTTTGAGAAAATAAGGTTATTTTGAAAAATATCTTCCAAAAAATTGAAGTCACCCAAAAATGAGAAATATTGAAATCGTACTAAACACAACGCTTGTTTCTTTATTTATTTTTTATTTTTTCTCCCCTCTTTCAAGAGATGGTTTATATATGATGGGGATAAAAAAAACATTTACGTATATAATGTATATAAGTTTCTATTCTAATTTTTTTCCGATGTATTTAATCTTTTGTTTCCAGAAAATGGTGTTTTTTCCCTAGCTTCATATCCATGTTCAAAACAATCATCTCTGCTTTTATCACGTGGTCAAAATTGGAATTTAAATTTTCCTTCTAGGGAGAGGATTTGTGCCCACTACTGCTTCTCAAAATTTTGAGTAGAGGAGTCATCCTAACATTGAATTCTTCTTGATGAAAGCCTCTTTTTTGGGAATATAGCAAGATTTAATGGGAAAGGGAGACAAAATGGAAAGAAAGGAACTTGGAAAGTTAAGAACTTGAAGAGTTGGGAACTTGAAAAGTTCTTTTTTGCTTTGGTGAAAAGGAATTTCTCCCTCATTGGTGGTGGAAAGAAAAATAGAAAAATATAAATATAAAGACACTCCTATTAATTGTTAAAAAGGTTAAAAAATGGATCCCTTGTGTTGTCTTCATCGTCGCTAGCTCGACTCAGCTTTGCCTTTGACACTGGAAAATGATCCAGAGATTATTTTTTGGACAATGTTTTTTTCAATTATTTATTTAATTAATTAAATTAAATGACCAAAATATTTTTATTAATTAGTTTATAACCGAAAAATTTTCAATTATTTAGTTGAGATTAACTGAAATGTTTCAACTTTTTAGTTGATTAACTGAAATGTTCCAACCCGACTTAGATCCGCGTGACACGTTTTATTTAAATCATTTCCCATTTTATTTTGAATTTCCCACCATTGTATATTACTATTTTGAAAGGTTTCAACTTTTAGAAACAACCATGAATGTTTGAAAGACCGAAAACTTTCATGAATGGTCATATGGATTTTGAAAGGATTAAAACCTTTCAGAGCCAGCTCCTCTTTGGCTATAAATACCACTCTATCTTCAGACTTTTTCTTATGAAATTTTGTGATTTCTTTTTCTCCTTCTGAACAAAGTTTCTTCATGTACTTTATTATTGTTGAGTAGCTCGCTTATACCAACGTTTTGGGTATCAATACACTGGTGATTGAGATCATTCTATCCTGGAAGGACATACATATTCTAAATCTAAGCTCGGATACTAGAGAGGGATAATTTCCTTAAGGGGACACTGTGCATTCAGTGGGATTTATCTTTTTCCATTCTAAATTTTCTGAATTTTGGTATGTTTATAGATTTTCGTTTTGTGAATTATTTTCAATTCTTCTATTCCTACTGATTTATTAAACTTTTGTAACTTCGTGTTTCTACAAAATTATTAAAATTAGTAATTCTTTTTTACTAAACATAAATTGACAACAATTTAAGGAAATTATTATTTAATTTTTAATCTGCGTTTCTGGTGGAGACAAAAACCATTGTGATTTTATACTCCTTTAAGTCTCCAATTCTAAGTTATTACCTACTAAGTCTGTATCGATTTTTGTTTATCAGAAATGACAAACAACAATGTTACAGTCATTGTTGCTGCATCAACCCGAACTGTTTTCCATCAACAGAGAAACTAGGAAAATTCTCTAGTGTGAATTTCAAAGGATGGTAACAATCGGTATTTTTCTTGCTTACCAATCATGGTATGCATAAATTTACCAAAGAAGAAACTCCAGTACCTTTTGCTGCTGAAATGCCAGACAGAAAAATTCATAATTATTAAAGCATGGAAAGAGGTAGACTTCTTATGTAAGGGCTAAATTATGAATGCTTTAGAGGATGACTTATATAACATCTATACTGCAATGAAAATTTTGAAATAATTGTGGGATACGCTTAGGAAGAAATTGAAGACAAAAGATGCATGCTTGAAAAAGTGTATGGTCACAATTTTTTTAGACTATCAAATTGTAGATAGTAAATCAATTGGATCACAATTGCAGAAACTTCAAAGTATTTTCCATTATCTTATTTCTAAAGATATGGTAGTAAATGAACTTTTTAAAGTGGCTGCAATCATCGAGAAGCTACCTCCTTCATGGAACGACTTCAAGAACTATCTAAAGCACAAGTGTAAGGAAATTAAGCTTGAAGATCTTGTGATTCATCTCAAGATTGAGGAAGACAACAAAACTGCCGAAACAAAATCTCGTAAGAGTTATAAAATAAGTGGTGTTAATATTATTGAAGAAGCTCCTGCCAAAGATAAGAAGAGAAGGAAGTCAGACAGACAAAAGTCGGAGCAGACCAAGAAGAAATTGTAGGAAAACTATTACAATTCTAGTTAGGCTGGTCATAAGTCTTTTGGTTGTCGTTCTCCAAGAAAGGACAAAAGACAAAGGCAAAGGCAAAAGTCAAGAAAACATCGTGGAAGAGATGGAAGATACAGATGACTTCTGTGCAATTATCTTGGAGTGCACTTAGTTTGAAATCCTAAGGATTTATTTGTTGAAGTAGGTGACACACTGCGTAATAAGCCTTTGCAATGTACACTCCTACTGAGTTCGATGAAGATTTGTTTATGGTAAGCACAACGACAACATGGATTACAAGAATTGGAAAAGTAATGTTGAAATTAACATCCAACAAGGTGACTTTGAAAAATGTTATGCATGTCCCTACTATTAGAAAGAGTTTAGTTTCTGATGCACTGCTCGCACGGGGTTAAGTGTGTCCTAGTTAGTGACAAAGGTCTAATAAGTAAGAATGTTATGTTCATAGGAAAGGGCTACCTCAATGAGAGATACTTCAAACTGAATGTAATGGTTGTTGACATCATTAATAATAATTATGCTTTTGTTTACTTAGTGGAGTCAAATGATTTATGGCATGCTCATTTGGGACATGTAAATTAAAAAGTCTTGCAAAATTGATTCATTTAGAAGTATTGCCTTATTTTAAATGCGATTAATCAAAATTTGAAATTTGTGCGAAAAGTAAGTTTTTAAACAAAATGTAAGTCTGTTGACAGAAATTCAAAATCATTAAACTTAATTCATACATATATACATGCGATGTGAAGTCGACAACATCTCGTGTTGGGAAATAATATTTTATAACTTTTATTAACGATTGCACTTGATGTTGGTTACGTATATTTGCTTGATAGTAAGTATCAAACAATTGATGCATTTAATAAATACAAAAATGAAGTGGAGAATCAACTAAATATAAAGATTTGAATAATTCGAAGTTATTGGGCGAAGAATACGAATCTTCTTTTGTAGATATATGTTTGGAATATGATATTATTCATCAAACTATTGCACCTTACACACCACAGTCAAATGGATTGGTGGAACGGAAGAAAAGAACTTTAAAGGAAATGATGAATGCATTTATAATCAAATCTGATTCACCGTGAAATCTTTGGGGGGAATTCATCCTTACGGCTAATAAGATACTCAATAGGGTACCTCATAGCAAAACACAATCATTTCAATATGAGTTATGGAAAAGAAGGAAACCCAACTTGAAATATTTCAAAGTATGGGTGTGTCTAGTCAAGGTAGAGGCTCCCTTACCTAAGAGGGTGAATAGTTAGGCCTATCGATTGTTGGTTCACAAATACAATAATCCTGAGATTCATTTAATACGATAATTGATTCAGATAATATAGAGTTCTTTGAACATATTTATCCGTATAAAACTGAATGTGAGTCGACAAATGAAATACCTAAGCAACCACAGAAATAATAAACACAAAAAAAATACTTGGTGAGGATCCTAGGCGTAGCACTCTTCAACAGATACCCACTTATTTCGGACTAGATTTTATTCATTGAAAATGAGACTCAAACATTTAAAGCAAATTTGTCTTTGTCTGAGTCAACTTATTAGAAAGAAGCAGTCAATAGTGAGATTGAATCAATTTTAAGTAATAATACTTGGGAATTGGTTGATCCTCCACGAGGAATAAACCTTTAGGATCGAAGTGGATCTTTAACAGGAAAATAAAACTTGATGGATATATTGACAAATATAAGGATAGACTTGTAGTCAAAGTATATAGACAAAAGGAAGGTCTAAACTACTTTGATACATATTCTCCAGTAACAAGAATAACATACATTAAGATGTTAATAGCACTAGTGGCAGCGGATGACCATAAAATCATCTAAATGGATATAAAGTCACCTTTCTTAAATGGAGAGTTAGAGAAAGAAATTTATATGAAACAACCTGAAGGGTTTTTAGTTCCTGGTAAGCAAGAACCCAAACAATAGCATGTTAAATCTGACCAAACCATATAGGAAAATGAATTCAAGATTAACGAATGTGATAAGACTGTTTAATTAAAACATTTATAATTATGGCGTAATTATTTGTCTGTATGTTGATGACATGTTAATATGTGTAAAGATATTGACGATATAAATGCGACTAAGTGCATGTTGTCCAGCAAGTTCGATATGAAGGACTTAGGAGTTGATGCTTTGATCTTAGGGATCCAGATTCTCAAAACTCCTCAAGGACTAGCATTATCTCAATATCATTATATTTAATGAGTATTAGATAAGTTTAAGTACTTGAATTTCAATGTTGTCAAAACTTCAATGGATTTAAGTTTTACATATTAAAAATGTAGGTGAAAGTGACACAATTGGAATATGCTAGAGGGTTAGGAACTTTGATGTACATTATGAATTGTACGCGGCCAAATATAGCATGTGCTATTAAAAAACTGAGTCGGTTCACTAGTTATATGAATTAAACTCACTGGATGGCAATGAAGCGTGTGTTGGGGTATCTGAAACATACACAACACTATTCTTTGTATTATAATAAATGTCTTCTATGATTGAAGGATCTAGTGATGCAAATTCGATCATCGGATAGAATGAATTGAAATCCAAAAGTGGTTATGTGTTTACACTTGGTGGAGGAGCAGTCTCTTGGAAATCATCCAAACAAACATGTATCTCTCGCTACACAATAAAATATGAATTTATTGCTTTAGATAAGGCTGGTGAAGAAGCTGAAAGGCTTCAAATTTCCTAGAGGATATTTCATTTTTGGCCCAAACCTATGGGACCTGTTTGCATACATTGAAATAATCAAGCAGCAATAGGTAGGGCACGGAGCCTCATGTACAACGAGAAGTCACGTCATATACAATGGAGACATAACAGTGTAAGACAACTACTCTCGGAATTATCAAAATTGACTATATGAAGTCAACCAATAATGTGTCAGATCCACTAACGAAAGACCTAGTAAGAGAGGCAGTTGAAAGATCATCTAAGGAAATTTTTTATGGCTTAGGTCAAGTCAGTGTAACACCTTTAAAATCCGAGATGTGTCGTAAATCTTAACATAGGTGTTAGGAAGTCTAAGTACTGTTTTTATGTCAATTTTAATGACTATAGGTAATTTAGGAAGTTTAAGAACTAAAACATCCAAAAACGTCCATGACGCTCGGAAGTTGGTTCAAAGGGGTACTAGCGTGCCTTAGCCTATTTGACTAATTTTTAGGAGTCGAAAATGTACAAAAATTGGTGGAAGGGTAGCTAACAGAAGTTTTAGTTGTTCCATGGTCGAAACGTCCGGGTACGACTCTCCAAGGACCGACCAAAGACCCTTGAGAAGGACCCTTACAATTGGAGGCAACACTACTTGGCTGTGTGCATCGACGGGACACCAGACAGCTCGTGTGTGGACTGAAGGGGTGTTGGTACCACCGTCGTCCCAAACTTAGTCTAGTTGGTGAAATCCACTCACCCGCACAACCTCTGAACTTACCAACGAAGTGCAATCTACGGTTTGTGTGTGGATCAACGGGGCTTCGATGCCACCGTGGTCCCACACTTAGCCAATTAATGGAATACCCTTGCCTGAAAAAGCAATGAACTCATCGACGGAGTGCAGGTTGAGAGGTGGGTAGATCCGTAGACTCACAGACGGCCCGTCGCGGGTTTCCGTCTATGAGGGTGATTTTCCTGCATGTTTAGTGTTAAGTCATTTAATTAATTAAGTGTTTAGGGGTTTGTTAGGTATTAACGGGAGACAAATTAACTAACTTAACTCCCATATAAAGTCCCCAACCCAATTAACCTAAGTATAACTCACAAACTAAACTTTCTTCCTTCTCTCTTCTTTCTCTCTCTACTTGAACTCACCATTGAAGACTAGCAAGAATAAGGGTTTGGGGTCTAGAAATGGATCAATTCACCATCAATTATTCATCAAACATTAAGGTATTGGATCTAATTCACTTTTGAGAATCTTTCCTCAAAGGGTTCCTTCAAAATAAATTTCAAAAGTTGAGTTTGCTTATGGGTTTCATCCAATTACGAAATTGAAGTTATGGGTTGAGTTGTTGATGATTTATTTAGGTTTTATTGAATAGATTAACATGAATCTTAACTTGATTATGGTAATTTTCAATGGTTTCGTCTAAATTGAAGAACGTGATCCTCAATCCCTATCCCTAGGTTGTGATCTTGATCTATATTGTATATTGTGATCATTCAATTGACTTGGTTATTGATTAGAATACTATCCTATGGTGCTATTATGAATAAATTAAGATGAATTTATAGGCCTATAATGCTATTCCTTGAGATGTGATTTAGGTTATGAGGTACATTGTGAAATTAGCATATGTATCTTGTCTTATGCTATGATCTAGTGTTGCATTGTGTTCTAGAGATGCAATTGGCCTTGTTATATTATTGGTGATAATTGTGTGATGATGTTACTCCCCAAATTGGGTTGAGTTGTGGGTTGATTGTAACACCTTCATGATGAAATATAAGGAAGACTTGGTATGTCTTAGAATCTCTATCTTTAATTCCAATTGTGATTACTTGTGGTTAAGTTATGATGTTACATTGGAGTATGTCTTATACTAGGATCATAGTATGATGTTGAATTGAAATGTCTTGACTATGTTGTGAGGTTGATTATGGTGTATGTGATATGAGGATGGTGAAAAGTATCAATGTGCCTTAATATGTTATGAAATGCTAATGTGTTAACCTCACTTATATGAATTGTGATAAAAGGACTCATACTCATACATTGCTTCTTGAGCTATTGATGATGATATTATACCAGGGGTAGACCCTATGACCTATACTAAGCTATGACTGATAATTAAAGGCTAAAAGACATTTCAATAGAGGGACTTATCTTAGCACCGAGTGAACTTGACAATGGGAGTTGATGACTTCCCAAAGAGGAAGATTCACCCTATAGTCTATATGATATGATGATTTCCCAAAGAGGAATACTCATCCAAAAGATTCTTATGAGTGGAGGCCCCAACTACCAAGTGGTATCAAGAGGGAATATATTATATCTTAGTTCTTAAACTATGTTGCCCCCATAGGAAGACTAGCTAGTGGATCCACCCAGAAATCTACATTTATGTTTCACTTTACTTTGGTTGATAGACCACCTTCCATCGGTGTAAGGTTTTACAACACCGAATTCCACCTTAGCTCATGTGGTCTATGTCAGTTAAGGCAAGTGTTCCCTAAAGAAAAATAAAGTAATGAAGTATAAATTAACTAAGGTGGCATGAGAGGTTTAACTTAGCCTAGGTAGGCGTAGGGGTCTCTACCTACGCCCTGCACTAGTTGACCTTGAGGGGAGATTTAGGAAGTTGATATTATGTATGCATATGATAATGATGTATATGATGATATTATGGCACAATGTAAATGACTCTATATGATGATGATTATCCTCTTGATATATGTAGTTGGATTATATAGTTAAAGTTAGACATTGGTTATGTTTTCTTGTTAAGTGTACTTGGTTGAGTAAAGTTATGGGGCTTTGCTTGGTCATTGCACTTGTTGACTTGATAAGGATTCATGAGTACTGGTCTTGTTTATCATGATATGATTGACTCTTATTCATTCTTTTGATGTTATTCCTTGATGATAGGGTCGTAGTAAATCATGGTTTCAAGTATGATGGAATATGTATTACTTGTTGAGTTAATAAACATGTCCGGTTGATTGTTATGACTTGCTTGGCTTTGCATTAGGTTCTTAAAAGGTTAAAATGGCATGTTTTGCTTGTATATGTGCATAACATATCATACTTAGTACATGTAGAGTACTAACCCCATTTTCTTCCCTACCCAAAAATTTTTAGGTTCCGATCATTCAAGAATTTAGAAGGCGACATTGTTGAACGCTTGATTCTTCATTTCATCCAAGTAGGGTAGGTCCTCAACTTCCGAGGGTATTTCCACTATCTAGCTTACATACTTGTTATGAGCTTAAATACTCTTTCATTTCTTTCCTTTTCAATTGAGTACTATACTTTTGTATGACCTATATGTGGTCTTCTTGGATTGATGTAAGGGATATGCACATATTGTGATAATCGTTTAGATGGTATGAGATGAGACAATCTTTGACACTATTCTTCTATCTTATAAATGTGTATGTGCATTAAAAGTAGAAAGCTATGTAACCTTCCTATACAAAGGGTCTATGTATACTCGATACGACTATATATTATGTTTACGTAGAGGTCTATTAAACCTCCAACTCGTTGTAATGAAAGTTTTAAATTTTTCCGCATTTTTCAACCTATGAATGTAATGACATGAGACTAAGAGGCTAGTCTTAGTCCTTAAAAAAGACGACAATGTCGGTTACGTCTTGGGGGTAAAACCAAATATGACAGTCAGCATGGTGTTAACTCTATCTAGCAGCTGGAGATCCAACAACTAGATTAAAGGAGAAAAATAAAGTTGTGATTGGCCGTTCAACATCTCAACCAACTCAATCCGTTCTCATGATGAAGACAATGTTCAGGAACAAGGTTAAAACTTTAAATCTTGTTAAAAAGTTAATAAAGCTTAATGTTTCAATGATTTGGTAAGTTTTACAGATTTAACCAAATAGTGTATCTACGAGATGACACGATCAGAAATCACCTATATCAGTGTGAAGTGTAAGCAGATTCAGAGAGGATTTATGTCAAAATCCAATTCTCTATACACTGATGAAACCAGGACGTGTTCATGGTTAAAACAAACATGACCGTGAGAACCATAAATGGTAAAAGGTTTAATTGTGTGATATATTGTTTTCTAGGTATACACCAAAGCTCGACGGTTCAAAAATATTGCATCTATCGACTGATCGAGTATATTCGACATATGTTTACTATGAAAAGTCCAAGGGGAAACCTACTTATTCAGATGCATTAATCCTTTCTCATAAAGTACACACTCGTCTGTTCATTCCTTATGTTATAACCATTTTCCATTCATGTGAGGATTGTTTGGTATATAGAAAGAGTTAATGGGAAATGGACGGAAGCTGAAAAAAAGGAACCTGGAAAGTTAGGAACTTGAAGAGTTGGGAACTTGAAAAATTCTCTTATGGTTTAGTGAAAATGGATTCCTCCCTCATAAGTGGTGGAAAGAAAAATATAATAGTTAAAATATGCAAAAACTACAATAATTCTTACTAGGGCTGGAAAGAGGGATTCCCTCGCGTCGTCGTCGTCATCGCTCACTCGACTCGTCTTCATAAAATTGTCTAGCGAAAGATTATTTATTTGACAATTTTTTTTAATTATTTAGTTAACTATATATTTAATTAATTCAATCAAATTAAATGGCCAAAACATTTTAAATTAATTAGCTAAAAACTGAAACATTTTCAATTATTAGTTGAGATTAACCGAAACATTTAAACATTTTAGTTGATTAACTAAAATGATCTTATACGACTCTCATCCGCGCCATCATTTTATTTAAATTCCTTACCATTTTATTTTGAAATTCCCTGTGTTGGAAATGACTGTTCTGAAAGGTTACAACTTTCAGAAACAACCATGACCATTTAAAAGATTACACGCTTTTATGAATGGTCGTGTGGATTCTAAAAGGACTGCAACCTTTCAGAACCAGTGTCTGTTGGCAATAAATACCACTAGATCTTCAGACTTTTTCTTTACGAATTTTTTGATTTCTTTTTCTCCTTCTGCACTAAGTTTCTTCATGTAATTTACTGTCATTGAGTGGCTCGCTGACACTAGCATTTTGCGTATCAATACTGTTAATTCATTCTTTCTTGGGAGAACATATTTCAAATAAAACCTCGAATACTAGAGGGGAATAATTTCCTTAAGGGGACACTGTTCGTTAGGCTTGATCTTTTTCCATTATAAATTTTCCAGATTCTTGTATGTTTACAGATTTTAGTTTTGTGAATTAGTTTTTGTTCTTCTGTTCTTACTGATTTATTTAACTTTGATAACTTCATGTTTCTTCAATGTTTTTTAAGATGCATAATTTTGTATTGTAAAACACAAATTGGAAACATCTTTGAGGTATTCAAACATCTTCCTAGTGGCCAAGAGAGAAGTGTTTGTCCTTGTGTTTCCAAGCGATGGCTTATGCTTTTAAGAAACATTCTCATGGATGAGATTGCGGAATGTAATTGTATAGAAAGTGAAGGATATCTTGTCAGGTCCATTTTTGGTAGGGATGCCAAAGATGTCAAACTTGCTGCTATTACAATCGAAACTCCAAATCATGGAGAATTAGAAAATTTATACATTCAGGGAAACAATCCTTGTCGTGGTGTGATTGATGCTGGTCTCGCTACTATTGCTCCTGGTTTCCCTACTCTCATAGATCTTTCCTTGTCGATTGTGTCTTTTATTGTTGGTAAAGGCTTATCTGAAATAGTTTATGGGTTGCATATATTAGAGAAGCTTGATATTTTCCAATGCCAAATAATTACTGACAAGTATTTGTTAGACTTTTCGAAGAATTGTCCCAATATGAACTCTTTAACAACAGATTCTTGTTCAAACATATGGAATTACTCGCTCAAATTTGTGGGTAAGTACTGTCTGAACCTGAAGAATTTGGTAATAAAAAATTCTCCACTCATTGGGGGATCATGGATTAGCAGTTCTATTTTATTTAGCTTGTAAAGTTTTAACAAAAGTAACACTCTAAGACCTATGCATCAGAATCTAACTGTTCTAAAAAACTAGAGACTCTTACCTTGGTGAGCTGCATTGGTGTGGAAGATTTTCGATTAACTTTGGTGGATTCTGGTTGTAGCTCACTAGTATCTTTGGCTATCGCAATTGTCCTTGAGCGGGCAATACTACAATTGATTTAGTAGGTGGAATGTTTCGCAAACTGACTCATATAGAACTTAGTGGGCTTCTTAGAATTACTGATGAGGGGATCATCCCTATTGTTCAAAATTGTGCAGCTAATTTTGTGGTGAGTTTCAACAATAGTTAAGTTGAACGGGGGATCTGTTTCCCACATAAGAACACAATTGCCTCTACTCTTCTCTCTATGTCAGATTTAGGTTCACCGAACTCTATTTATTATCTAAGTCATATATGTGACAACATTTCAACGAAAATTCTAATCACATTTGAGGAAAAAATTGTCCAAGTCTCTTTCTAAATAAATAAAGCGGAGCACATCAATTTTTTTTACCTTACGACTTTTCGCATATACTGGTCATTTTAAGTTTCAGTTTTATATTTTATACACTCTTAAGACGCTTG
Organism: Solanum lycopersicum; assembly: GCF_036512215.1. NCBI lineage: Eukaryota > Viridiplantae > Streptophyta > Magnoliopsida > Solanales > Solanaceae > Solanum > Solanum lycopersicum. The sequence continues at coordinate 22,527,139 of NC_090805.1, forward strand.
AAGACGCTTTACATGAATTCCACTTTTTTTTGCGCCCCTGTTAGCAAGCATCTTATTGGTTAAGTCAACTTTTTATGAATTCTCAAACATAGTAAAATAATTTATGCACTACATTAAACTCCTCCAAATTTCTCATCCTTGTTTAGCAGTTTGCATACATTTTCCTCATCAATATTATCTTCCTCAAGACATAGAAGATCCAATTCATATCAATGTTTGATTTTTGTTGCTTTTTTGTCAATCCTCTTTCGTCGACTCTTGGTGTTGCTCTCTCTTTTGGGAGTAATATATTTATGGAGTTTGTCTTTAATAATCAAGTTCACCTAGAATTTTATACCTGTTGGATAAAGAAACATGCGGGTCTTTTTTGTTCCCCTTAGAGCTAACTAACCTATTTTAAGCAAGAATAGAACCAAAGTTATACATATGAGCTATACGTCAAGCAAAAGTTTTAAATTTCAGCTAGTCGGAGTTGTGCCCTAATAAAAATGTCTTAACAACTCCAACACATCTGACAAAGCTTACCACAGAAAAACCCACTTTCAAGTTCGCGCATAATTTCATAATAGAACAAAAGTTATGTATAACTAAGCTATATATCTAGCAAAGTTGGAAAAATTTGTACTTTAGGGATACCTGATGTATTTACAATATATCATTATAGCTTGAATGATTTACAATATGTATCTAGCTAGGGTGTTGTTGTTGTTTTCTCTCTCCTCCTCTTTACACTCTCTATCACCTCTCTTCCTCTCTCGACATTATTGCTCTCCTCTCTCTGTACGCTTGCTTGGCTCTCTCCTCTCTCAGACTTTTATGTCTTCCTTGCCTCTCTCCCTCTACATTCTTCCTCTCTCTCTCTCTCTCTCCCTCTCCTTTCTCTAACCTCCCCCCTCCCCCCACCCCCCTCAATACAAATACAAATGACAGCAATTAATTATACAAATAACAATCTTAACATCCAATTATAATTATAAAAAGATATCTTAAATATATAGATCATCTTCAGTGATATAAAATATTAATATACATGTATTTTGCTAATAAAACACTCATACGTCATTCATACAAAAGATAAAAATTTATTATAAAAATACTAATGTTTAATTTAATATAACATTCATACAATTGTATATAAATACAAATTATATTATGCGTTAATACAATTGAGACAACATTGATACGAATGATAACAATCAAATATACAAATACAAGTGTTGAATTTGACACAATATTGATACAATTGTATTTGATGATACAATTTACTCATTGATACAAATTATATTCATTGGTAAAATCGTATTCATTGATACATATACATACCAATTACACATCGACATGTATCCAGAAGAAGAGGAAGAGTAGGAGAAGGAAGAAGAAGAAGAGATAAATAGAATTTTAGAAGTTATTATAGTGTTTATAAACTAAAGTGTTTTAAGGAAATATGTATCTTTTATAATTTTAATAAAAAAAATACGAGAATAAAAAGGAAATTGCATAATTCCCTTATCAAATATATAGAACTTTAACTTTTTTTCTCTCATATTAGAAAAGGCTTGTTCAACATGCCTGTTTCATTGCTGTCAAGGGTATTTCTGTGTCTTCACTTGCCTATTAAAACTACGTGTCTTCCTCATGTACCATCAATTTACACCTCACTTTGTGTCTGTCTTCATCAACTCAGTGCATAGCAAGATTCTTCTTCAACATTTCATCCAGGTACGACTCTTTCATGTTTTCATTGAGTTTTTTTTTTATCATCTTTCTTTTCCTCAAAATTGAAGTTCGAAAATCAAATTTAGGTGTGTGAATATATCAAATTTGATCTAGGTGTGTGAAAATTTGCTTCTTTTTCCATGTTATTGATGTCCAATTTTCCTTGTGTTTTGGAAGTCCCAATAATTTTCATCTGTATGCGTTCAATTTTGGCTGGGTGATTATGATTTCGTGTTTTATTTTGGATTTCTGTTTCAGATTTTTGTTGTGTTTTGTCACATGCAGTAATTAATTTGGGCTTTGAATTTTCTTTCTCAGAATTCTTTTGAACTTCCTCCGTTCATGTATGGGTTTTCATCGGAATCAATTTCTTGGGTTCTTGTGTGTTTGGCTTGGAGTTTCTTCCCCTAATTGAATTATCGTTTTCGTGGTTGATTTCGAGGATGCGGTTGAACATATTGTGCTCTCTCACATCTGGTAAAGCGATTTGAGAAGTAGTTAGCACATCCCTTGGAAAGTCAAGTTTTTTTATTTACAGTAGTCTCTCTCAAATTTAAGGCAGGTAAAGCAGTAGGGTTTTACTCTTTTAGGTTAAATCTTTTCTCTTGCTATATTTGATAGTGTTAGTTGGAATATTGTTACTTGTGAGTTTTGACGTGGAGGACTTGTTATCCTTCTAAATCTATGATTTATTCTTCTTTGTTTTATAGGCATAATTTGTGTTATAGTGTAAGTTACCATTTGGGTTTAATGTTGTTAATTTGCTTTGTGAAATTTACAGAAAGTTGAATGTAAGGTCTCTTTTTAGTTAAATTTGGCTATTGGTTGATTTGATTCCACTCTGGAGTTCTATTCTCTCTATCTCCGTGTGATTTGGGGAGAGGGGTGATTACTTCCAAAGCTTTTGAAATTGATAAGTGATATTTCCTATAAATAGCATGGGAAGACTAGCGCTTAGAGATCATCGAATAAATGATATCTCAAATAAATACTGACACAGGGCCACTGCTTAGCAAAAATTTTTGTCAACTGATTTTGTGGAAACACAGGAAAAACTTTAAATGCCCATGGAAACCATGATATGTTATTAAACTACTTTATTCCCTTATTGTTATGTAGGAAAAGAGTGTGGTTACTATTATTGATGTAAGGAGTTGTAACAGGTTATAGATTACTTATATCTTATAATTATGATTGACTTAATGTATGTTGTATTAAGATGCAAATAGATGTCCTTTTATGTTTCTTTTGATGCACCAAAAAGTTCCAGCTTGTATAGGACATTGTGTGGAGGTGTTGTTACATAGTTGTTGTTCTAACAGATTATTTGTTTTGAATTGAATTTCACTTGCTTTGAGGGGATATCCTATTATTTCCAAGTCACTTTCCAAGAATATACTACAAGTAAATGATGACTATGAAAATTGTTAGGTACTTAGATCTTGCATCACTTCCACATTTACTCCTCCCAACAACTACACACTAAATTCATTTTTCCTCTTATTTCACAGATACTTTTTGGTGCTGAAAACCAATCAAAATGCAACAGTCATAATGCAACATTTTGTTGAATATTGTACAATGTAAATATCTAATATAAGCAACACAATCACGACAACAAACAAAACAGCTGCCAACCATATATATAAAATTTATATATGACTAAATGTGTGTGAGCGCGCGCGTGCGCAGGCTTCATTTGTGTCTCCATGTATTACTATCCATACATTCTACTCACAAAAATATTGCAAATGTTGGGTCCGTGCTTGCACGGACAAGTCTTACCTAGTCCTTTATAGAAACTAAAGTTTTATGTCCATTATAACTAAGTGTTTATAAATCAAACCATGTGGGGTATAACATGTGAGTACTTATGCCCCAAAAAAATATCATTCACAATTTTTCATTTAATAAACTACAAAAACAAAAATTAACACTTCAAATAAAATAAACTTAACTCAAAATACCTATTTGTTGAAAAGACAATTCGTGCATAAACTTGTTTAGGAGGATTTATTACCATTGACAGAGGGAATTCAAACACCTAAATAGATGTGAAGGTTAATGCAATAAGTGCTTACTATTATATATGTAAACGTTGTCAAAGAAATACAAATATGATTTTCTATTAAAAAATATATATATTAGTGAAACTATTTTACGTTTGCCGAGTTCATGCATTAAAACATTTTTATTACATTAGTTTTATTTGTCCCATTCTATGTTTTGGCCCATATCAATACTAAAAAATAAATTCATAGATATTTTTCTTTTAAAAAAATAATTTATATTTATAAAACATCAGTTTGACAAGGACTCCTAAAATATTAAAATAAAAAATGGTTGTAACACCTCGTAACACTACTCTTAAACTCGAATATTTCTTCGTAAGTATACAAGCTTGAACCGGGTGATGTCCTACTTGTGTTTATAATTTATGATTCATTCCTATTAGTGAGAAGTGTATTAGAAGTGGTTAGGGTCATAAGAGACCTCTAGTATTATGTCTAGTTCAAAACCTTCGTACCGGCTCAGGTTTTATTCACATTAGTTTATACAAGGGTCAACTTCAAACGACCATATCTCTCGATATATAATTAACTAGTCAACTGAACCGTTCTTCGCGCGGTATTAGTGATTTCAAAAATTAAATTAAAATAAATAATATTTTATTTAAACCCACAGTTTTTTCTTTTGCATATCAACAAATGATACCAAAAAATAAAATAAATCATTAAAATAAGGTGAAACGCCATAAAAATAATCAAAAGGAAAGATAACTATTTTTTTAAATTAGATTTTCCCTCGTAAAAAATAACATTATTTATTTTTTAAAATCTATGTCTGAACACCTACTTAAAAGATACAAAGATGTTGAAACTTTAAATGGACTATGCATATTTAAAATCGCATCTCAAATGAAAAAAATTGTAAAACTAATATTTCAAATCTACTTTATTCATTACGTTCTTTCTTCCCTTTTTTTGCTATCACGTCAATTTTTCATTAATCTTAATTTGATACTATGTGCCCATAAAAAATACTATTACATATTATTCAAAATCGATATTAAAAAACAATCAAAATGAGTAATGAACTAATGAAAAACTCAAAAGGAAAAAGGAAATATTAGCAAATAATTGACACTGTAATAACCATTAAAAATAGAATTTCAATATATTTTTTAATGTTTTTTTTCCACACAGGTTTTGGCTTTTTTAAATATAAGGGGGTGTTTGTATTGAATTGTTTTAAGTAGCTTATAGACTTCAAAAATTATGAAAAATATAATTCAAGTAAATTAAATATTGATGCATAATTTTATTTTAGCTTTATTATTATTATTACTATATATTATATAATAATGATAGTGTATAATATTATTGAAAAACACTTTAAAAAACATACAAATTTTGTAAAATTACTTTTGCAATTCTTATTAAGTTATAATAATATATTTCTAGGAATTAAAAAAAACATAAGGAAAAGGAATAAAATAAAAGAAAGAAAGGAAATTAAATGATTTAAGAAAAAATATAAATAATATTAATAATGAGATTAAGGGGAGGAAGTAAAAGAACTTAATAGCACTAATGATTATACGAATTATGTATAGTTATTTTTGCTATTTTATAAAATTTAATGTAAAATTATCAATCATTACAAATTAGAAAAAATGTAACTAAAATAAATAAATATCAATGCTAGATTAAGAAGGCTGTTATTCTATTTTTTATTTTAGATATTATTACACACACACATATATATAAAAATTGGTGTAAATTAATAACAAAAAATAGAAAATAAAATAAAGTAATTTAAGAAAATAATATATGACATTAATAATGAAATAAAGGGAAGAACGTAAAAGGAGCTAAAAGCACTAATGGCCAAAATTATTATTATTTATTATCCAAATTTTTCATATTCTTTATTGAAAATCAAAACTCATTCATATATTGACATATGAAATGATTTATATTCGCTTTTAACTTTTTTTTATCTTTATGTAGTGTTTGAGTTACATAATTTATTCAATTTCAATACAAAAATGATATTTGAGCTCTATTGTATATTTATTATTTCTATTTTTGATGTATTTTTTTTACGAACTATTAATTTTTTATTCTTTAATATGAAATATCTGTGTTTTTCATAACCAGAGGATATTAAAAAGATAATTTTTAAGTAATTCTGTTATTTTGAATATTCCATAAGTTTTTAGATATTTCTTAAGAGATCATAAAAACATTAAATATTGTTTTTGAACGATCTCAAATATCTTATAAATATTAGATATTTATAAAGATTAAAATCTCAAATATCCTATAACTTTTGAATACTCACATAGAAATCTTAACAATATCAATATTGTTTTTGTTAAAGATATCTCGAATATCCCATAAATTTTTTGAATATTCATAAAAAAATGAAAAAAGATTTTAAAACATAGAATAAACAATTTTGTAACTATAATATTTATCAATATTTTTTATTT
>NC_090805.1:23610852-23620852 GCF_036512215.1 Solanum lycopersicum
TTGAAATTTTAGAACACATTTAACAATACAAAGCATTTCATGAGCAACAGTCGCATATTTGCGCTGAGATTAAGACCATTTGCCCGAATAAAATCTAACAAGATATTCAACTTTGTCATGGGGATTAACTTGCTTTAAGATTCCACCATACCCAATATTAGAAGCATCAGTTTCAACAGTCTAAATCCAATTTGGATTTGCTAGGGTAAGACAAGGCAAATACTTAACCATTTGCTTGATGGATTTAACCAAATTAGTAAGATCATTATTCCAAGGTAGCATTTTACCTTTCTTTAACCTGTCAGTCAACGGAGCAAGATCTTTAGATTATTTTTTTATAAAATGGAGAAATATAATTTAAACTGCCCAAAAATCTTTGTAGCATTATTTTATCAGGAAATTTTGATGCAAAATCAATGGATCTTTGAATAGGGTTAATTCTTTCCTGACAAATTTGATGACCCAAAAATCTGACATCTGTTTGAAAAGGACTCATTTTGGTTTTGGATATAACCAAACCATTTTGACTAACAATATTCTTGAAAATATCAAGATGCTTTATATGAGATTCTAATGGTTTAAGAATAAACAAGAATATCATCAATATAAACAATTATGAAATCCATATAAGGATTAAAAATATCATTCATAATTTTCTGAAATTCAGAAGGTGCGTTTTTCAAACCAAAAGGCATAACATTCCATTCATATTTACCAAAAGGAACATTAAACGCAGTTTTATAAGTATGTTTAAAAATTTGAATCTGCCAATAACCTGATTTTAAATCAAATTTTGAAAATATATTGGCATTATATAATCTGGAAAGAAGATCCTTTTTATTTGGAATGGGATACCTTATCCACTTTAAAACTTTGTTCAGATGTTTATAATTTATTACTAACGTGGGAACACCTCTTCCTTGTTCTACAACTTTATTAACATAAAAGGGAGTACAATACCATGAAGATTTAGAGGGTTTTATAAGGCCATTTTGTAATAAATTATCAATTTCTTTTTTACAGAAATCGACCAACTCCGCATTCATTTGACAAGGGCGAGATTTTGTAGGAATATTTGATCAAGAAAAAAAATCTTCATAAGGCAAAGTCACAATATGCTTTTTCCTGTCCCAAAAAGCATTTGGATGATCTTTACAAATATTAGCTGCTATATTTCCAGAAATCAATTTAATTTTTTCTTGAACTTTAAGAGATTGTAAAGACTCTGAAATATTCAGACTATAAATTTTCATTTGTAAAGACTCAATATGCTTTTGTTTTGAATGAATTAAAGAGTTAATATCTCTAGTGACTGGTTCAGTTATGAACTCAAATTTAATGGTATTGCCATTATAATTCGCTGTAAAACCTTTTGCATTTAATTTTGAAAAGGGATATAAAGCATTAATAAAAGGAGTGCCAAGTATAATTGGCGGATATAATTGGTTCTTTACTAGAAAGAAAAAGTAAGGAATACAAACTTTACTCTGGTAAATACAAGTATTAGACAATTTATATTTTATGTTTAAAGCATGATTCGAAGCAGATATGACAATATGAGTAGTTTTTTCAAAAAAAATCTCGAAGGAATTAATCCTTCCTGAATAAAACTTACATCAGCACCACTATCAATCATAACAATACTTGTAACTTTAAAATCATTATTAATAAGAATGGTGCATTTTATATACCATCGATGAGCAGTAACTATTTGCATCATCCCCAGAAATTTAGGACTAGGAGATTCATTAATCTCTTCATCCATAACAGCTTTACCTTTATCAGAAATATGAATATCCTTTTCTAATTGAGAAATACGATGATTATTAATCAACTGATTTTGTTTTGAAGATTTAATTTCTTTTTTAAGGTTTTCAATCTCATGTTTCAAATCATCAAGAGAAGTTTCTCTTACAATACTTGTTCCTTTCTTTTCAAGTCTGGAAAAAACTTCTTGAAGAGAGTAAGGACTAGCATTGTAATTGAAATTTTCAAAAGTTTTTTCTTCATTCTTCTTCGATTTTTCAAAGCTTTTTGAAGAAGAGGGTTTTGAAGAAGCCATTTCTAAAATTTTGTTTTGAAGATTTTCATCTGAAACATATTTTAAATGTTCAATAACTTTTTCTGAAGAAATCATTTTAAAAGTTAATTCTTAAAAACTTTGTTGTAGTTTATCTAAATAAGAATCTTCCATCTGAGATTGCAATTTATAAAATTCATTTTGTCCACAAGAACAACTATCACCTTCAAAATTAGCACATTTATTAGTAATAATATCAATATTATTATCAGTACTATAATCTGAAGAATTACCAGAGGAATTTGAATATGAATCAGATTCATATAGTAACTCATAGAGTTTATCTTGAGTTGGTTAATCCAACTCCAAAGCTTTAAACTTATCTGCCTTGCAATTTGTTGCAAGATGACCAAATCGTCCACACTTGTAACATTTAATATTTTTCAAATCTCTTTTGGAGAAATTTCTGGCAAACCTTGTTACCTTTCTATGAGCTTTCTTTTCTTCTTTCTTTTCTTTGTATCGTTTTGAACAATGCCTTCTTTAATGATGTCTTTCTTCAGTTTGACCTGTCTTTGGTTTAGAACTAGACGGTCCTTCTATACCAAACTACGTACAAAAATCTCCCGATTAAGATCTTTCAGACATTTGATTACTTTTTGTCTGTTGAGCCAACTTAAGAACATTACAAAGATTTAATCCTACTTGAGTACAAATTCCTATTAACTCTCCATAAGTTAATGTATCATACGGGATTTCTGGTCAATATCCTCTCAAGACCTTTTTTACTCTTTCAGAAAATAATGAAGGAAGACCATCAATAAATCTATTCTTCCAATAACTTAATTTACTTTCAGGTAGATCCATAACTCTACTTATGAAAGTATCCTTATACCATCAAAAATGTCCCAAATGATTACATTTAAGTGCATTGAGTAAAGTTCGAATAGTCTCATTTTGGTTGGAAGATCTTCCATTTAAATGTTCTAAATAGTAAGAACAAGTGTATAAACTGCATCTTCAACCTTTTGGGTTGTAATCTTTTCTACTTGTTTTCCATCTTCACCAGTAACTATTTCCCTTTTACCTTTTTTTTTGTATGCATTCATGATATACCGTGGTTTCACGGTATTATTAATACTTTTTCTTTAAGTTTAGTGTGTCCAAAAGCCTTTTTGTGCTAATTTTTATATCACTTTCTCTTTGTTTTGCAGGAAATCTTTCCAAAGCTGAATGCGGAGATTTTGAGCGAAGAAATGCAAAAGAGACCACCTACGGAGCTTATGACGGTTCGTCGTGCTTTTGACGGTCCGTAGGTGGCAGCGTAGTGCAGTTGCTGAAGGAAGATGGGGAAGTCTGACCAAGTGTGGGATTACGAAGTTTGTGACGGTCCGTCTTGCAGGTTCGTCGTGAAGTTCATAGAAGTGATCCCAGTACCCAGATTCCAAGAGTTGAAGTGTTTTGGAGCGAAAACCCTCGACGGACCGTTGTGCAAAAGACGGTCCGTCATACTTGCAGTCGAGGGGAATGAAGAGAGCAGCAGAAGAAATTGCACAAGTATGGGACGACGGAGTCCATGACGGTCCGTTATGACCACAACGGTCCATCGCGAGGTCCGTCGACCCAGCCGCATTTTGGCAGATTTCCAGCAATTATAATCCTTGTTTAATTAGGTTTTTTTTTATAAATAGTTTGAAAAACCTTGTTTTTGAGGTTAGACTCCGTATTGTTAGACACCAGATAGTTAGACATCATATTCTTAGACTTTGTGTATTAGTGTTTGATTTTGAGATTATTGCAAGTGATTTTTGGAGATTAATCAACCAAACTTTTGGATTTTACTCTTTCTCATTGAAGTAAGTACATGAATTCTTATCTACTATATTTGAATATTGTGTTTATGGCTATGAGTAACTTAACTCCATAACTAGGGTTGTGGGAATTATAGTCAAATAATGAGATAAACCCTAACTAAGATAACAATTCTAGAATAGTGTCTTGCATGTATTAATAATTCTTTCGCTTAGAAGTCCTTTTAACGGATGGCCAATGTTAGAACTCGCCTTAATGCTACTTGCCGGACCAAGGAGGTAGATAATATGAAAATAATTATTAACATAGATTTAGTGTATACTATCTAATAGGCTAGTATTGATTTGTACGAGGTATTAAATTAGTCAAATATTGAATACGATGCTTAATATGAGGTAAGGATAAGGGTTATGATAGCAACACATGTAGCCGGACCAATGTTCGGAGTGAGATTTTCTAGATGCCGGACCAAGGATTTAGAAATACATAACTTATCACTTTGCATGCAAGATACTAGGAAAGAATTGTTATAGATAGAATTATCAAGTTATGAACCAGTGGGAAACACGTAAACCCTACTTACTTTGATTAATTTATTAAAATCCAACAGTCAAAGTTGTTAAGTGTCTCTGTCAAGTTTGTTAATTAAATTTACTCATTTAGAAATAGAAACCCCCATTTATTGTTTTTACTTTCCAAGAAAGTCGTTGACCAAACAATAGTAATGACAGGTTGAAGTTAAGTCTAGACTATTTTCCTCGTGGGAACGATCCCAACCTCACTAGTTGGGTTATTTACTTGACTCGACCGCTTTACTTCTTTTTTGAGAAGTAAGATTGAGCGTATCAAATTTTGGCGCCGTTGCCGGGGATTATAGCTTTTAGATTAACTTGAACCTATTACTATAGTTTAGTTGATATTTTCTTGATTTTACTTTGTTTTATTGTTTTTGATTTCTTTTCATAACTATCCTCCTTGTATGCAAAATACACGGAGAGGAAGAGAACCCTTGTTTCCCTACGATCACGAGTTAGAGCATACACTGCGTAATATGAATCGAAACTTGGGAATAAATGATGAGTATCCAAACCAGAAATCCTAGCTCCGATTGATGTTCATGGTCAGATGTTACCCGATGCTCCGGGTGAACATCAACAGAGGGGACAAAATCCCGCTCCACGGCCCCAAGCATACTACAGAGGGTATGATACCATAGCAGACTCGGATGGGCCACTTGTCTTGCCCCTTCTTCCCACAGGCCACACCTTTGTGGTAACTAGTAGCCTAATGCAAATGCTCACTGCCAGAGGTTTGTTTTCAGGGCTACCATCTGAGGATCCACATGCCCATATAGCTAAGGTAAGGGCAGTGTGTAAAAGTTGTATGGGGAGGCCTGATTTGGATGTAGATGTTATAGGGCTCAGAGTGTTTCCTCTCTCACTGACGGGAGAGGCTGCTATATGGTTCACCAAGATCCCATACAACTCAATCTTCACTTAGAACCAATTAAGGGATGTTTTCTTTGCACGCTACTATCCGGTATCAAAGAAACTAAACAACAAAGACAGAGTGCACAACTTTGTGGCACTACCAGGAGAGTCAGTTAGTAGTTCTTGGGATAGATTCACCTCATTCTTGAGAAGTGTTCCAAATCACCGTATAGATGATGAGTCACTGAAGGAATACTTCTATCGGGGACATGATGATAACAACAAAGCGGTGTTGGACACTATAGCACGTGGATCTTATGGAGAATGCCCTTATGCTGAGATTGCTGAAAAATAAGCGAAAATCTTCCGGAATAACAAAGCTTGGAGTACTAGGAAGTCTGATACAGGGAGAAACACCTTCGCAGTACAGTCCACTCACAACCCAGCCACAGATGAGATTCGGGAAGAAATGGCTTAGGTGAGAACTGTGCTTGGGTTGGTACAAAAACATGTCACAGGGGTGCAGAAAAGATAAATGCAGTCAACTACTTGGCTAATCCACCACTTCTTAATGATGAGTGCTATTACGCGGAGGACACTTATGCAGTAAATGAGCAGATGAGGGGTTTCCGACCAAGCACCCAAGGCTCAAATCAGGATAATTGGCTCCAAGGTCAAGGGAACCAAGGTCGGAACTATGGTAACTACAACCGTGAGGGTCATTATGTCCGAGATGGAAACTACAACCGCGACAACAACTTTAACAGGGGTAACTATGCTAATAGAAACGACATGAATGGGCACCATGTTCTTCTTCAAAATGGTGAAATTACTCCTAGGGATGGTTGAGATAGTATGGCGCAGATTAAGGATATGTTGCACAAAATGATGAGGAGGTTCGATGATAGTGATAAGAACATTAAAGAGTTGAGGTGTGATTTAGCTAGTATTGGGCAAAAAGTTGATACACATGCAATTTCGATTAAGCAAATCGAGTTGCAAATGGCCCAATTATCTGCGATAGTGAACACACGGCAATCGGGGACTCTTCCTAGCAACACTGTTCAAAACCCAAAGAATGATGCGCACTGTATGGCAATCACTACTCGGGGTGGTAAGCAAACCATTGACCCACCTATGCCATCTATTGAGGAAAATGTGAGAAAGGATAATGATAATGTGGTAAAGGATAGTGGTGAAGCAGAGGAAAGTAATGGAAAAGATGCAGAAGTACCTATCAAGGTAATTCCCATGCCTAGGCCGCCACCACCCTTCCCTCAAAGATTAGTGAAAAATACCGAGGATGGTAAATACCGGCGATTCATAACAATGTTGAAGCAACTTTCTTTCAATGTCCCTTTGGTAGAAGCTTTAGAACAAATGCCCAGTTACGCCAAATTTATGAAAGATCTGGTCACTAAGAAAATATCGGTCACTCTCGAAGATATTGATAGACTGCAGCATTGTAGTGCTATTGCTACAAGATCCCTCGTACAAAAGAAATAAGATCCTGGTGCGTTCACTATTCCTTGTACAGTTGGGTCATTACATTTTGCGAAAGCATTATGTGATCTGGGGGCAAGCATAAATCTCATGCCCCTCTCAATTTACAAGAAATTGGGTTTGGTGGATCCAAAACCCACTGCAATGCGGCTACTGATGGCTGATCGGACAGTGGAACGGCCTATAGGGATACTCCATGATGTGCTAGTAAAAGTGGAGTCATTCATCTTTCTGGCTGATTTTGTTATTCTTGATTGTGAGGTCAATTTTGAAGTGCCTATTATTCTTGGGAGGCCATTCCTTGCTACAGGTAGGGCATTATTTTATGTGGAGAAAGGACAGATGACATTTTTGTTGAATAATGAAGAAGCGACCTTCAACATTTGTAGGACCATGAGGCAGAGTGCTGAGCTCCAATCGGTATCTGCCATATCCCACAAAGAAAGGATGAAGAAGGAGACTGAATAGAATTATGCAAAACAAGAGTTTATGGTTTGGCGATTTGGTGCTTGTAGACAGTTCTAGGGTGCTTTGTCTTCCGGGAAAGCTCAAGTCCAAATGGACTGGCCCTTACTTGATTACCCAAGTATTCCCTCATGGAGAAGTTGTGTTAAAATCCAAGGAGGGAGTGCTGTTTAAGAGGAATAGAGATAGAATAAAACTTTATTTTGGGCATAGAGCATCATGGAATGAAGTGATAGAGGCATACCATCTTGATGAAGTCTGAGTAATCAAGGGTCCCCAGTCGTGCCACGACATTAAATTAGGCGCTTGTTGGGAGGAAACCCAATACTTATAGTCTTTTTAGTAATGGTAGCATTCTCTACTAATGGGTTCTAAATTTGCAGGCACATCACCAGGAAATTCTGCAGAAGATCACTCTGAAACAGTCACCAACGGACACATGCGACGTACCGTCGTGCTCTCGCCGGTCCGTCCTGCACAACCGTGCTGGTTGTCAGAGACCCTATTCCTAAATGTCTCTCACATTTTCTAAGTGTCCTCTAACGGACATCTACAACGGACCGTCATACACTCGACGATTCGTCCTGCATAAATGTCACGGCGGTCAGAGACCCCTTTCTTTAGGGTCTCCATTTTTTTAAGTGTCCCAATACGGACATCGACGATGGACCATCATAATCACAACGGTTCGTGCTGATTGTCGGCGCTTTGCGCCCCAGGTTTGCTTCATCTACCACTCTTGTATTTCAATTTTTTATGCATTGGGGACAATTACATGTATTTTTGTTGGGGGTGGATTAAATGGAAAGTGAGTGCTAGGGTGATGTCTGAGTAGCCCAATTCACTATCCTCTGTTGGGGTTTTCTTTCCTGTGTTCTTTTTCCCCTAGAGACTGATTACTTTTTCTGTTGAACCGACATGTTTATATCTTTTGTACATAGTTTAATTATGGAGCATGATGGCTAAAATGATATCCTGATAAACTGGAAAATAATGCATGACTAGGCATAGTAACTGATAATTGTATGGCTCTAAGAATGAAATAGAGTTACACCATTTTATTACCCTAAGTCTTAAATTCGAACTAGGTGTCTGATAATGTGGTATAGTGATGAGATGTCAAGTGAGTGTGAGGAAATTTGAATAGTCCACTATTGGTGTTGAGCTAGAACTTGCCTTGTTAGTCCTGCTAAAAGTAAGCTGTAATAGACAATTAGGAAAGGATCATAGGCCCTTATTCAATATAGCCCATTTCTAGCCTAAATTAAAGAAACCAAATGAAATTTATCCTTCTTTGATCCAAATAACCTTAGCTTAAAATTAGACCTTTCTCTTTTCACCCCAACTGATCTTTTCTGGGAACAATGTGTTGGCCCTGGTCCCTCCTTGGACATGTGCACCTCATCTTATGCCAAAAGCATAAGTTGAGGGTGGCTAATGCATAAACAACGTTCGTTATGGCCCTGACCCAAATTTGGGTATTGTGTACCTTGACTCATGGCAAAGCCATGAGTTGAGGGTGGCTACTATGAGGAATGCTATGGAAAGTGGGGTTGAAAGAACAAAGAGAGAGAAAGAACAAAAGTAAATTGACTCAAGAATTAGTTGGAAAGAAAATTAAAGAAAAGGAAAAATACACAAGAAATATAAGCAAGAAAATAAGAGAGTCACTTACACAAATGAAGAAAGAAGAGAAAATAGCACGGTGAAAGAATATGAGAAACTGGGCGAGATAAAATTATAGAAAGTGGAAGGTTTAGCCAATATGTCAAGGAGAGCAAAAATTCACTAAAGTATACCAAAATATACCTTACCTGACCCCGAGCCTATGTTACTAGCTAAAAAAGTCCTATCGTGATCCTAAGGGTTGTATAGCGAACTTAAGGCAGTGAAAATAAGGGCAAGCTTATGGCAAAAGGTATGAATGAGTGTGACTTAATTCTGAGAGCGAGTGTTGAAAAGTAATCCTTATACTCAAACTGAAATCATTGTGTGAAAAAGGAAGATTTTGTTTTATAGTGAGGACACTAGTTGCAATAACAGAATTGTTAGCACCTCGTTGAGAAATTGAAGAGGATAGGTGTTAGTGCATGGTGAGTCTGTGTCATGTTCTGATCCCACAAAATTCAAGCCTAATGGTGATAGCATGCATAGATTTGTTGAGATTAATCAGGATTGATAGCCAAATGATTGCAAAGGATAAAACGTGGATACTATTGTACAAAGATTTTGTAGTGAGTCATAGTGCGTCGCTTGAGGACAAACAACGAATTTAAGTTGAGGGTGTTGATATACCGTGGTTTCACGGTATTATTAATACTTTTTCCTTAAGTTTAGTGTGTCCAAAAGACTTTTTGTGCTAATTTTTATATAAGTTTCTCTTTGTTTTGCAGGAAATCTGTCCAAAGCTGAATGCAGAGATTTTGAGCGAAGAAATGTAGAAGAGACCACCTACAGAGCTTATGACGGTCCGTAGGTGGCAGCGTAGTGCAGCTGCTAAAGGAAGATGGGGAAGTCTGACCAAGTGTGGGATTACGAAGCTTGTGACGGTCCGTCTTGTAGGTTCGTCGTGAAGTTCAGAGAAGTGATCCCAGTACCCAGATTTCAAGAGTTGAAGTGTTTTGGAATGAAGACCCTCGATGTACCGTTGTTCCTATGACGGTCCGTCATACTTGCCGTTGAGGGGAATGAAGATAGAAGCATAAGAAATTGCACAAGTATGGGACGACGGAGTCCATGGCGGTCCATTGTGACCACGACGGTCCGTCGC